>NC_079191.1:416717959-416989869 GCF_029499605.1 Hyla sarda
ACCTGCTTCTACCTAATGTGGGGAACCTGCTACTACCTAATGTGGGAAACCTGCTTCTACCTAATGTGGGGAACCTGCTACTACCTAATGTGGGGAACCTGCTTCTACCTAATGTGGGGAACCTTCTTCTACCTAATGTGGGAAACCTGCTTCTACCTAATGTGAGGAACCTGCTAATACCTAATATGGGGAACCCGCTTCTACCTTATTTGGGGAACCTGCTACAACCTAGCTAATGTTGGGAACCTGCTTCTACCTAATGTGGGAAACCTGCTATTACCTGATGTGGGGAACCTGCTACTACCTAATGTGGGAAACCCGCTTCTAACTAATGTGGGGAACCTGCTACTACCTAATGTGGGTAAGCTGCTTCTACATAATGTGGGAAACCTGCTTCTACCTAATGTGGGAAACCTGCTTCTACCTAATGTGGGGAACCTGCTTCCACCTAATGTGGGGAACCTTCTTCTACCTAATGTGGGGAACCTGCTTCTACCTAATGTGGGGAAACCTGCTTCTACCTAATGTGGGGAACCTGCTTCTACCTAATGTGGGGAACCTGCTTCTACCTAATGTGGGGAACCTACTACTACCTAATGTAAAAACCTGCTACTACCTAATGTGGGGAACCTGCTACTACCTACCTAATGTGGGGAACCTGCTGCTTGTCTAATGTGGGGAACCTGCTGCCTATCTAATGTGGGGAACCTGCTGCCTACCTAATGTGGGGAACCTGCTGCCTACCTAATGTGGGGAACCCCAAGAAGTAGCACCCCCATCATCCTTTAGCTCATGCTATTACCACATGGGGGTAGGGGGAATGGGGGGGTTGCTGGTGGATGATGAGGGGCGCATGATGGGGGCATTATATGTAAGGGGCGCATGATGGAGGCATTATATGTAAGGGACGCATGCGGCCCAGCCTCACCCAGCTGCTACCTCCAGTGGCCCCCAGATAATTTGAGACCCCTGCCTTAGATGGTGTAAAATTTAAGGTAAAAAAAAGTTTTTAAAAAAGTACAAAAAAAATTGGAAAAATCCCCTCCCCCAATAAAAATTTAAATTGTCCCATTTTCCCCACTTCACCCCCAAAAAGGGTAAAAAAAATTTTTTTACAAACATATTTGGTATCGACGCGTGTGTAAATATCCAAACAATTAAAATATAATGTTAATGATACTGTACGGTGAACGTCGTGATCGTAAAAAAAAAAAAGACCAAAGTTGCTGCATTTTTATAACATTTTATTCCAAAATAAATGTATAAAAAATGAATAAAAAGTTTTATATATGCAAATATGGTATCAATAAAAAGTACAGATCATGGTGCAAAAAATTAGCCCACATACCACTGCTTATATGGAAAAATGAAGAAGTTATAGGTCTTCAAAATAGAGGGATTTTAAACGTACTAATTTGGTTAAAAAGTTTGCGCAACAGTAATAGAAAAGCTTGTAATCATGGGTATCATTTTAATCGTATTCACCCAAAGAATAAGGAACATGTCATTTTTACCATAAATTATATGCCGTAAAAACAAAAAAGCTTCTAAAATTTGCTAAATTGCGATTTTCATTTCCCCACACAAATAGTATTTTTTTTGGTTGTGCCATACATTTTATGGTAAAATAAGTGATGGCATTACAACAGACAACTGGTTGAGCAAAAAACAAGCCCTCATTCTAGTCTGTGGATGAAAATATAAAAGAGTTATGATTTTTTGAAGGCGAGGAGGAAAAAACAAAAACGTAAAAATTAAATTGTCTCAGTCCTTAAGGCCAAAATGCGCTGAGTCCTTAACCCCATAAGGAGTGAGGGCGTACCGTGGGAATTCCGATCCCCGCTGGTAGCCGGTCGGGGACCGGCCCGGGATGCATGCTGAAATCATTCAGCTGGCATCCCAGCACATGGCCGAGGGGGTCCTGAGACCCCCATGTCGGCGATCGGCACAAATCTGTGGTGATTCCGGGTCATATGGGACTCCGGTGACCCGGAAAATAAGGGAGATCGGGCTGTTCAAGACACCCACGATCACCCAGAAAGCAATTTCTCCTGAGTACGGAAATACCCCATATGTGGGTGTAAAATGCTCTGCAGGCGCACAACAAGGCTATGGATTTAGAGCGCACTATGTACATTTGAGGCCTAAATTGGTGATTTACACAGGGGTGGCTGAGTTTACACAGGGCCTCACCTCTTTGAAAAAGCCAGGATACACTGGCGAAACGTCAGATAGAAAGGCTGTAATGTTTTTATAAAACGGCATCCCAGTGGCAGAATAGCAAGTCTATATTACAGTGGGGGTTCTCTCAAGTCAGTGGTGGAAGCACTGTCTGGGGGTACCCTAAACAATCGCAGTGACACTTGTCACAACATACGTTAGATGTGTTTTATACTGTGGCCACTGAGTGGATGACCGGATTTTTTAAAAATGTTTTCACTATGGTACCTAATAAGCACTAGTTAATTTAATAGTAGCAATAAAAGTTAAGTTTTATAGATTAGATTTTAGTTGTCTCTAGTTTAGGGCAGTCCTTAGGGACTAGTCCCTAAAATTGTATTTAAATATTATTTTGCCCTGAGACACTTAGGAGTATTGGTTGGTTAAATGCTCACTGCACCCCTTATTAAATTCTGTGAGGGGTGTAGTTTCCAAAATGGGGTCACATCAGTGGGCCGTCCACTGTTCTGGTACCATGGGGGCTTTGTAAATGCTCATAGCCCCCGACTTCCATTCCAAACAAATTCTCTCTCAAAAGCCCAATGGGGGAGATTTATCATTGCTTTTACAGCATTTTTTTTGTCTATGTATTGGCGCAGTTCAGGCGCAAGCAGCATCTTTAGTGACTTTTATGCACATTTGATATAGACAGTTTTACTCTTTTTGCCTACCCGTAGAACTTTTTCTTTTTGACCACGCAGTGGTCATGTATTTATCATTTGCGTCTTTTGTCAAAAGTCGCTATTTTGTGCGCAAAGGTACCTTTTTAGGCACAAAGCTACACCACCTACCAGTAGGCGTGAGAATCACTTCTACCTTCCACAGTTCAACCTTTAACCTCTTGTGGACAATAGCGTCCCTCTCCCCTTCTGTGACACACGCTCAGGAGCTGAGCGCAGGTCATAGCTGGGTGGTCCTTGCAGCTATCTGCCACCAGGACTCATCTCTAATGCCAAACATCACCGATCATGGTGATGCCCGGCTTTAACCCCTTAGACACCGCAATCAAATTTGATTGTGCCGTCTAAAATGCAAGTAAAAATTTCCAGGCAGCTCTGTTAAAGTAAGTAAAAACACCTAACCTGCCAAATTCAGGACCCTAGAAAGTGTCTACTTCCCTCCCTCACAAGTGTCTAGAAAAAGTGTATGTGGTAGAGCTTTTCCCACCACAGCAGAGCTGCGCAAAATTCATCATCCTGCTGCACCTCCTTGATAAATAAGAGTCAAACCCACCACCCAAATAAACATGGGAAAATAGCTCTACCATAGACATTCTTATATAAATCTGGGCCCATGGCGCTCCTTTTCTTCTGAGCATTGAAGCACGGCAGCAGAGCACTTGACATCCACACATGGGATATTTCCATTCTCAGAAGAAATGGGGTTACAAATTTTGTGGGGCATGTTATCCTATTACCCCTTGTAAAAATGTGAAATTTGGGGGAAAAAATGCATTTTAGTGAAATTTTTTTTTTCATTTACACATCCGACTTTAATGAAAAGTAGTCAAACACCTGTGGGGTGTTAAGGCTCACTGTACCCCTTTTTACATTCCTTGAGAGGTACAGTTTCCAAAATAGTATGCCATGTGTTTTTTTTTTTACTGTTCTGGCATCATGGGGGCTTCCTAAATGAGACATGCCCCCCAAAAACCATTGTACAAAATTCGCTCTCTAAAAGCCCAATGTTGCTCCTTCCCTTCTGAGCCCTCTAGTGCACCCACAGAGCACTTTAAATCCACATGAGGTATTTCCTTGCTCGAGAGAAATGGAGTTACAAATTTTGGGGGGATTTCTCTCCTTTTACCCCTTGTAAAAATAAAAAAATAAAAATGGTTGTACAAGAACATGCGAGTGTAAAAAATGAAGATTTTGAATTTTCTCCTTCACTTTGCTGCTATTCCTGTGAAAAACCTAAAGGGTTAACAAACTTTCTGAATGTCATTTTGAATACTTTGAGGGGTTTAGTTTTTATAATGGGGTAATGTATGGGGTATTTCTAACATGAAAGCCCCTCAAATACACTTCAAACTGAACTTGTCCCTGAAAAATTTTTCTTGTCCTCATAGGGATTGCACACACTGATCAATGCTTCTCCATAGGAGAGCATTGATTAGTGGTATCGGATCTCCATTGCTTCAGCCTGGCAGAGCTGACTGAAAGCTTGGAGCACTGATTGGACAGTGGGGAGGAAGGTAAGAGACCTCCCACTGTCCTCTCAGCTGATCGGGATGCTGCAGTTTTGCCGCGGCAGTCCTGATCAGCCCTCTGAGCTAGCCGGGAACGAGATTTACCACTTTTAGATGCCGCAATCAACTTTCATTGCAGTGTCTAAAGGGTTAATGCTGGACATCAGCCCGATTGGCGAATTCCGGCATTAGCCGTTGGTCCTGGTTGCAACCGGGACCCACCGGATATGATGCACACTCAGCTGCTAAGTACGCATCATACAGCAGGACCCCGCAGTGGAAATAAATACATGTCCATTTGTGGGAAGGGGTTAAATGGCTTCCCAAAATAAGGCATGTGTAGATATACCCTAAGGGTAGGGTCACCCAGAACGCATCATCAGCATATTTCACGCTGTGGCATTCTCAAGAGCAAGCACCCTGCTGCGGCTGGGTAGCTCTGTGTGTCCACTCGTAACAGCTGATTTCCCACTGTAGATGCAGAGACTGCTTGTAGCAGCGGCTAATCCAGTGCTACGAGCGGACACACAGAGCTACTGGCCGCAGCAGGGAGCTATCTCTTGTGACTGCTGATGTGACTGCTGTGGTGAAATAAGCTGCGGATGCACTCCGTGTGATCCTACCCTAGATTTCACATGTTCCACCTTCTGCCGGAATTCAAATACTCAGCAGAAATTCTCTTGCGAAAAACCAATCTTTGTGAATAAAAATGTATTGTAACACGGAATCTGCACAGACTTCCTCACAGATATTCGCTAGTGATTCAGCCTTGAAAATCCATAGTGTGAACAAGCCCTTAAGGCAATGTTTCCCAACCAGGGTGCATCCTGCTGTTGCAAAAAAACTACAACCCCCAGCATGCTGGGAGTTGTAGTTTTGCAACAGCTGGAGGCACCATGAGATTTGGGACATATTTTGAACTGTAAGCAGCCCACAATGTACCCCAACTGAAAATAGACTTGTTTTAGGCTATAGTGTTTGCTACATGGCTTAACCCCTTGGGGACGGAGCCCATTATAACCCTAAGGACGGGAGCATTTTTTGGCAAATCTGACCTCTATCACTTTATGCATTAACCTCTTAAGGACCAAGGACGTACCGATACGTCCTGAGTCCTTTCCCTTTCTATAACGCGGGGCCACAACGTGGGTCGGGCCCGGCCTCTAACAACGTCCGGGACCCGTGGCAATGATCGCGGTGCCGCGCGCTATTAACCCTTTGGATCCGGCGTTCAAAGTTGAACGCCACGTCTAAAGTGAAAGTAAATCACTGCCGGTTAGCTCAGGGGGCTGTTCGGGATTGCCTTGGCGAAATCGCGGCATCCCGAATAGCTGTAGGACGCGAGAAGGTCTCCTACCTTGCCTGCTGGTGTCCGATCGCCGAATGACTGCTCAGTGCCTGAGATCCAGGCATGAGCAGTCAAGCAGCAGAATCATTGATCACTGGTTTCCTATGAGAAACCACTGATCAATGTAAAAGATCAGTGTGTGCAGTGTTATAGCCCCCTATGGGAGCTATTACATTGCAAAAAAAAAAAAAAAGTGAATAAAGATCATTTAACCCCTCCCCTAATAAAAGTTTGAATCACCCCCCTTTTCCCATAAAAAAACAAAAAAAAACCGGTATAAATAAGAATAAACATGTGGTATCGCCCCGTGCGGAAATGTCCGAATTATAAAAATTTATAATTAATTAAACCGCACAGTCAATGGCGTACGCGCAAAAAAATTCCAAAGTCCAAAATTGTGTATTTTTGGTCACTTTTTATATCATGAAAAAATGAATAAAAAGCAATCAACAAGTCCGATCAATACAAAAATGGTACTGCTAAAAATGTCAGATCACGGCGCAAAAAATGAGCCCTCATACTGCCCCATATGCGGAAAAATAAAAAGGTTTTAGGGGTCAGAAGATGACAATTTTAAACGTATAAATTTTCCTGCATGTAGTTATGATTTTTTTCAGAAGTATGACAAAATCAAACCTATATAAGGAGGGTATCATTTTAATCTTATGGACCTACAGAATAAAGGGAATGTGTCATTTTTACCGAAAAATGTACTGCTTAGAAACATAAGCCCCCAAAAATGGTGTTTTTTTTTTTTTGCAATTTTGTCTCACAATCATTTTTTTTTCTGTTTCGCCGTAGATTTTTGGGTAAAATGACTGATGTCATTACAAAGTAGAATTGGTGTTGCAAAAAATAAGACATCATATGGATTTTTAGGTGCCAAATTGAAAGAGTTATGATTTGTTAAAGGTAAGGAAAAAATGAAAGTGCCAAAACGGGAAAACCCCTGGTCCTTAAGGGGTTAATAACTCTGGGATGCTTTTACTGATAAATTTGATTCTGAGATATTTTTTTCGTGGCATATTCTACTTTATGTTAGTCGATACTTGCATAATTTCTCGGTGAAAAATTCCAAAATTTTAGGAAAATTTTTAAAATTTAGCATTTTTCTAACTTTGAAGCTTTCTGCTTGTAAGGAAAAGGGGCATGTCAAATAAATTACATATTTATTCACATATACAATATGTCTACTTTATTTTTGCATCATAAAGTTGACATGTTTTTACTTGTTGAAGACATCAAAGGGCTTCAAAGTATATCAGCAATTCCTATTGTCCCCGAAAATTTCAAAATCTGAATTTTTCAGGGACCAGCTAAGTTATGAAGTGAATTTGAGGGTCTTTATGTTGGAAATCTCCAATGGACCCCATTATGAAACCTGCACCCCTCAAAGTATTAAAAATGACATTCAAAAAGTTTGTTAACCATTTAGGTGTTTCACAGGAATAGCAGCAAAATGGAGGAGAAAAATCAAAATCTCCATTTTTTTACACTAAAATGTTATTGTAGCCGCATTTTTTTCATTTTTACAAGAGGTAAAAGGTAAAAAGGCTCCCCAAAACGTATAATTCATTTTGTCTCGAGTAAGGAAATACCTCATATGTGGATGTAAAGGGCTCTGTGGGTGCACTAGAGGGCTCAGAAGGGAAGGAGCAACATTGGGCTTTTGGAGAGTGAATTTTTTACAAAGGTTTTGGGGGGCATGTCTCATTTAGGAAGCCCCCATGATGCCAGAACAGTAAAAAAAAACACATGGCATACTATTTTGGAAACTACACCCCTCAAGGAACGTAACAAGGAGCAGTGAGCCTTAACACCCCACAGGTGATTAAAGAACTTTTGTTAAATTGGGACGTAAAAATAAAAAATAAATATTTTTTTCAATAAAATGCTGGTGTTACCCCAAATTTTTCATTTTGACAAGGGGTAATAGGTGAAAAAGCCCCCCAAAATTTGTAACCCCATTTCTTCTGAGTATGGAAATACCCCATATGTGGATGTAAAGTGCTCTGCGGGTGAACTACAATGCTCAGAAGAGAAGGAGCCCCATTGAGCTTTTAGAGAAAAAATTTGGTTTGAATGGAAATCGGGGACCATGTGTGTTTACAAAGCCCCCATGGTGCCAGAACAGTTCACCCCCCCCCCCACATGTGACCCCATTTTAGGAACTACACCCCTCACAGAATTTAATAAGGGGTGCACTGGCCTTTGACAGATCTTTGGAACAGTAGGCTGTGCAAATGAAAAATAACAACTGTTCAAAAAATCTGTCAGACACCTTGGGGTAAATGCTCACTGTACCCCTTATTACATTCCTTGAGGGGTGTTGTTTCCAAAATGGGGTCACATGTGGGGGAGGGTCCACTGTTCTGGCACCATGGGGGCTTTGTAAACGCTTTCAATTCCAGCCTAATTCTCTCTCCAAAAGCCCATTGGCACTCATTCTCTTCTGAGCATTGTAGT
This sequence comes from Hyla sarda, assembly GCF_029499605.1. Classification (NCBI taxonomy): domain Eukaryota; kingdom Metazoa; phylum Chordata; class Amphibia; order Anura; family Hylidae; genus Hyla; species Hyla sarda. The sequence goes on from NC_079191.1 coordinate 416,726,182, forward strand.
TCGCCCGCAGAGCCTTTTACATCCACATATGGGGTATTTCCATACTCAAAAAAAATGGTGTTACAAATTTTGGGAGGCCTTTTTCCTATTACCCCTTGTGAAAATGAAAAATTTGTGGTAACACCAGCATCTCATGGAAAAAAAACAACACATTTTTTTATTTTCATGTCCAACTTTAACAAAAATGTACTCCTTGTTACGTTCCATGAGGGGTGTAGTTTCCAAAATGTTTTTTTTTATTTGCATTTATGTCAGAACCACTGTAACGATCAGCAACCCCTGTGAAAATCACCAATTTTGGCCAGAAATGTATATGGCGCTTTCTCACTCCTGAGCAATGTAGTTCATCTGCATTTTCCGTTGACATATGGGATATTTCCATACTCGGAAGAAATTGCGTTAGAAATTTTGGGGGTCTTTTTCTCCTTATACCTCTTGTCAAAATGAAAAGTATGGGACAACACCAGCATGTTAGTGTAACATTTTTTATTTTTTTACACTAACATGCGGGTGTAGCACCAAACTTTTCCTTTTCATAAGGAATAAAAGGAGAAAAATCCCCCAAAATTTGTAACACAATTTCTCCTGAGTACGGAAATATTTGGCCCTAAACTGTTGCCTTGAAATACGACAGGGCTGTCTGGGCATACTGGGAGTTGTAATTTTGCAACTTTTAGAAGGCCACAGTGAAGATCACCTACTGGTGATCTTCACTGCAGCCTACTCCACCGTTGCACTTTCCGGCCGCACTCCTCCTGCCGCCGCCGCTTCTCCATTGACGCCGCTGCTCCATGTCTCCACTGCCACTGGTCCAGTAAGCCGCCCATGGTCCCCCCTCGCCGCCATGGTCCCCCCCTCGCCGCATGGGGAAATTAACTTTAACCCCTCCCACCCCCAACTGCAATTGGTCGTTCGTACTGACCGACCAATGGCAGGGGATAGGAGGAGGTGGCACCACTGCCACCTCGCTCCTATTCTTTAGGATGGTCAAAGCTATCTCTGACAGCTCCAATCATTCTTATTTTCCGGGCGATCGGGTCACCAGTCAACAAAAAATAGAGAATGCCTCACGGGGAAGGGAGGGTAAATAAGAACAATCAACAATTGTGCCCATAAGGCACATTAATCCCTCTTAGATCCTTCACTGATAAAACATAACATTTAATAATTGATATAAAAAGGTAGAGGGTATATGAAGTTAAAACTACATCGAACATCTCTGATGACCCGATTGGCCCGGAATCACCGCAAATCGCCGGTCTGAATTGACTTGCAGCGATTTGCGGCAATCGCCGACATGGGGGGGGGTCTCAGGACCCCCCTAGGCATTGCCACGGGAGTCGCGCGTGGCGGGGACCGAAATTCCCACGGGCATAAAGGTACGCCCTCCGTCCTTAAATACCAGGACACGAGGGCATACCTGTTCGCCCTCTGTGCCCAACAAATAACCATACTTTCAATGTGTAAAAAACTGGACCTTTTTTGAAAATATGTGAAAATTATAGACTTTTTGTGAGCTCTAAAATATTTCTCAAAAAGCAGAGTGCTCATGTAGCATCAAACTAAATTTGTACAAAGTCTCATAGATGAAGTTCTGCTCTTGGGATACCTTCTTCAATAAATTTGGTGCATCGTCTTCTGGCAAACTTTAGTATAAGGCTGACGTGTGAAAAGCTTCTCTTAATACATCTGCCCCAATATGAAAATCCAGCCTGAAGGCAAAACCTTCAATCAATATTATTGATGGAAAAACATTTAGAAAACCTCTTCCAGATTTGTGTAATTTGTGTGTGACACTTACGCATGTTACATATGTTTCCAATTAAACTTCACAGGAGCAAAATCTTAAGGATCAGCACGGTCACCCTGTCCAACTTTATAAAGCCCGTGTATGGCACTTAGAAAAACATAATTTCTTACAGAACTTTGAAAAGTTTTTGGTGTTGTGATGGGGATATGTGATCTCCTGAGATGAATAGTCTGTTTCTCGTTGGTTACAGTCACAGGTCGCATTCAGATAAGATAGCGATCTCCAACCTTTTTCTGGCTTGTGGGCTGCCTTCAGATAGGACAGGCCCAGGTGATGGGCAACACCAAGTTACATAGTTAGTACGGTTGAAAAAAGACATACGTCCATCAAGTTCAACCAGCGAATTGAAGGGTAGGGGTGTGACAGGGGATTAGGTTTAACCAAGTCGCATGGTGGTTACCATAGAATTGACTACCATTGGTATGGTTTTGACCCCTGCACCACTCTTTAGTAATTATATGCCATCCGTGACATCACTAGGTCATAATAGAATTAAGATCTGCCCTCAGCTGGTGAATCATTTGCTGAAAGTTTAAGACCCTTGAAGTGTGCCTGTCACTATAAAAAATAACTTTTCACATGTCTCTTGGACATGAAAGTTTTAATTGGTCAGGGTTTTAGGTTTTAGTGTCCAGGCCCTGAATGGTCACTAGGACGAGCAGGGAGAGAAGCACAAAGCTGACTTCTTCTCTCCCTGCTCTCTGTGCCAACAACCTATCAAAATGTTTGGCATGTCTCTATAACATGACAAAAGTGAATGAGCCTATTTCAATGCTTTCCAAGCACTGTTTTTATGCCCGGTCCACACATGGTATTTGGTCATGTGTACATTTTGCATGGTCATGTTGCCTCTTTGTGGAAATGTTCACAAAATTGGGTGTACCAGTGCTGTACCTCAACACAATGAGACTATACCTTTATGTGGATCTGAACTGCACCATCTATTCACCCAGGCTGCTGATTGGCTGCAGCTGTCACATGACATCTGCTGCTGAACACCAGAGCACCAACCGAAGACTTCCACTGCTGAATACTGGAGCGCCAACCGAGGACATCTACTGCTGAACCCTGAGGGTAACCTAATGACTGTGACACATGAGAGCGATGAAGGAACACTAATGTCTGTGACACAGGGAGATGGGAGACACTAATGACTGTGACACAAGAGAGATGAGGAGGACACTAATGACTGTGACACCGGGGAGATGAGGGGAAACAAGGGGGAGATGAAGGGACACAAAAGACTTTGACATGGGGAGATGAGGGGACACTAAAAACTCATCAAATGACGTAACGTTGCGTTATGCGTGGCCTCCCAATTCCTAACTTTTGGCTGGCTCCTCGATTCACAAATTTGTCAAGCCCTGTTGTAATTTATTCTGCTTTTTAGAAACAGTGCTGATAGGGCATGTTGAACTTTTAACATGGCTTTATTTAAAAAAAAATGTATAGTTGCTGTGTGGTGTATATGATAATCTGCAGGGAAATATGCTCAGAAAGCTGCTTGCATGATCCTACACTTATATGGCCTATATAATAACAGAGACTTTAGTGCAAGCGCCACAGGTAAATTGCTTCTGAGCTGAATGAAATATTCAGCTTTCATAGAGATTACTGTGACAGGCGCTCTTTCAGTGCTGTGTCCATGGCAAAAGATCATCTGCAGTCAACGCACCATAGTTGGTTGATGTTGCAGTCATGGTCAATGTGTGACAAGAACACTAGTGGTTGCTCAACACTACTGTGGTTACACTTCTTTCACCTTGTCAGTACATACATAATAAAGGGATGTAAATTAGGGAATAGTGGAAAAGGAATTCTTTAAAATATTTTTATTTGTAGAAATTCACTCTTTGATTGAAGGAGCATTCTGGTATTAACAGACCAGCCGAATATTCTAGGTATTACTGGACTCTTAAGTCCATTGATTGACTATTAGGCCCTTTCATCTGTTTATGGCTTCCACTTATTGATGCCATAACGCTGTACCAGAATCTTTCTATGATAGGTTTGAATATTTCCCGACAGACATAATTATGAGTCTATAGAGTCCATTGGATGGTTTCCATGCTTTTGACAGCATACTGTGCTATTCTTGCCATCAAATGGAAAACTTGATGGGACTCCCTGACGGAGGCTTATACTGCAGATGTAATCTGAGCTTTAATGAGGAAAATTTGGAACATTTCAAAGGATGTGAGTTTACATTCTTGCTTCAATAAAGTTTGTTAAAGTTATATTTGAAGGAAATATTTCAACTCTGATACGAGCTGCAGACACCTTTAGTGGAGCTGATGGTGCTTCCCAAACCTAAAATCACCAACTTATTTCTTAGTCAAGTGTCATGGAAGCTATACCGACTTGCTTAAATGACATTGTATGCTTCCACCTTCACCTTTACATTCCAGCCCCTTCTTGACTGATGTACAAGGCTCTGTATATCAGCCAAGGAGGGGCTGGGAGGTAAAGACAAGTGAAGAGGTGTGGCATGCCCTGGCCCTTGAGCAACTCAGCTCCACCTCCTTGAAACTTGGCAGAGAAATAAAAAGGCAATTTTATAATTTTGGCAACTTAGAACCACAGTAAAAGGTACTGTTTGCTTTTATAGCCCAACAGCTATCCAACAGTGTCTGCAGCTTTTAGCAGCAAATACAGATTATCTTTAAAGGGAATCTGTCACATTGAAAATGCTGTGTGATGGACAGGAATCATGCCATAGAGCAGGAGAGGCTGAACAGGATAGCTTGTCATTAATTCATGTAAATATCTGCTCATTCTGGGCTAAGTAGTCCAGCTGGTCCTACTCAGTGATTGACAGTTCTCTATTCACACACTTATATACAGATAGCTTTCAATCAAGGACCGCCCACTTGACTACTTTACTCAGAATGAGAAGCGGTTTACATTAATAAATGGCAAGTTATCCTGGAGCTTTTACTACAAAACTATATATTAGTCTGCTGAGCTCTTCCAGCTCTACAACATGATGCATGCAGAGTGGGCTGTATTATTAATGTGTCAGGTTTCCTTTAATGGGCTACTCCCAACATAGTGGGACTTGCTGATGGATGCAAACCCCACCCCTGAAGAATGGTCGTCCTCCAACCTGCTTGGTGAGACGTGTATTTAAATGAGTATTCTGATTTTATAATATGGCATATCACTAGACTATGCTAAAGTGTTCTAACTGGTGAGGGTCTGAGCTTCGGTAGCCCAGTGATGACCAGAATGAAGAGACCACTGTTCCTTTGACATGTAAGCCACATATTCTGTAACACATCCCATTTATGAGCTGAAACTAGGTGTGAAACAAGTGTTCAATTCTCAGTGATCCTCCTTTGTAATGTATGGCCCAAACTCTGCTTTGTTGTTCAGGTACAGTCAATGTTATATATATATATATATATATATATATATATATATATATATACACATTACCCCTTCAATGATTTGTGCCATGTTACCTTAAAATCATTGCATGGCTAACACTGTTATAAATCTTTGTTTTATATGATAACAATTCTCTTTTTACAACCAAATCTCAAGAAAATCAAAAAGTAAGATGCCAGAGGAAATATTAAAATATTGGATCCTTTACTGAAACACTCCATCAGGAAGCCAAGATATGAATTACTGAACGTATATCTATATGATTGTGTCTTTTCTATGGTAGAGAGCTCTCTACTGTTAAAAAACATTAACTGCAATTGAATTGTTCTAGTGGACCGGTGGGATTATTTACTCAGATAAAGCAGGAAACACATCAGAATGACATTACCCATTTGCCCTCTGTGGATGGGAGGTTAGAGACTAAAAGAAGCAGCTTCCTGTGTGAAAAATGAAATAGTATTTCTCTGACAGCTCGGGCCAGTTGTCCATTGTCTTTCTTGTCTTGTTTTTGTGCTGATTTGTCTGCACCTTTGTTACGGCTCACCTATTCAGTACAAGCAATTCTGTAAATGGTTAGAGAGGTTGCATTTTAATAAAATGAATGCCAATGTTTTTACATATGAAGCAGTGATCTAATACAGAGAACCAGTTCTGATGAACCAATATTACTAGTGTCTAGCAAATTTTGAGGAATTAAAAAGTATTTACAGATGTATGACACCATATTCGCATTTCTCAATTTATTGTAACCAGTTGTGTTAATTGGGTTTAATACCCCCAAAAGCAGCAACAATGTTATGTGTTAGCCCTGACTTTTAGGAAATTAATTGTAGTGATTGCATATGTCTAGTTCTAATGGTCCCATTAATCTTTGTTCATTCTTGGATGAAAACTGGAATCTTGAGTCAAATTAATGACCTACCTGATTTACAGGTTCTAAAGGTAAACAGTACTGTTCTGAGGGAATCCCATTAAAACTTTCTCAGAGAGAGGCCCCAGCGGCCAGGCTGACCAGTTGATCAGCTATTAAAATGCAGGTTAGGGGCACTGCTCTAGGGCATACAGAAGCAAACTTTTTTTTACAAAGCTGATTTTCTTTTTCTTAGCCACAACACCTTTGCAAAAATTGACCATCCTAATTAAGTGAAATAAAAGGGGACCTGTCAGGAGAACCAGAGTGTAATAAGCAGATAGGGCTTGACATCATGATCGCAGGCATACCGTTTGTATTTCAAAAGACCTCTCCATTGACGAACGATGAAACTTTTATAACTTTTATAACTTTTAAACTTTTTCTTAATATTCAAATGAGGCTCAAGTGCCCTGGGGGCATTTCCGAGCACAGCAAGAGCCCAGGTATTTCCACCCCATCTCATCTTTATCTAGTGGCTGTCAGTCAAACAGGGTAGGCAAATGTAAGTTGGCTGAAGGAAGTTGATAAAGAGGACATGAGCTGGACTTGCTTGGGCTCTTGCTGTGCTGGGGAACACCCCCTGGACCCTTGAGCCTCATTTGCATGTTAACAAAAAGGCTTAATTTCTCACCAATGGAGAGTACTCTGGAGACAAAAAAGGTATTTTCAAAATCATGATGTCTAGCCTGATCCAGCCATGGGTTTGTTTACACCCCTGTTTTCCTTATGACAGGTCAACTTTAAGTTAGTAGATTTGAAGTATATGGTATATTAATTTAACCCTTTACTAGACAAAATGTTTAATCATAAAATTCTTCATTTATTTCCATTGAAAGTAGAGAAATACTAGTTTGCTACTCAGCATAGAGAAACTTCCGTATACTATAGGAGAAGTACTGTATTAGGGTGCGTTCCCACCTGGCGTATACACAGCGTATTCCACGATGTGCAAAATTTGCGGCAGCAGCGTGAAATACGCTGCGTATTCCTTGCTCACTATACACACAGGGCTTTCCGGCGGCAGCCCTATGTGTGTAGTGAGTTTTGGAGGCGGGGCCGTGTGCCAGTGTGATTGTGACATGCGGCTCCGCCTCCAAAACTCACTGCACACATAGGACTGCCGCCGGAAAGCCCTGTGTGTATAGTGAGCAAGGAATATGCATAGTATTTCCCACTGCTGCCGCAAATTGAATGAAATACGCTGCTTATACGCCAGGTGGGAACACACCCTTAATGAAAAATAACAATCCTAAAATACTATATTATATATACATACCCACACAGCAGATTAGAGTGTGCTTGTGGGTATGTATATATAATATAGTATAGAAAAAATATCATGTATATACAAATGATGTAGATATAGATAGATGGATAGATATATAGATAGATAGAAATAGATAAGCCAGAGAAAACTTTACTATTAAGAACTGGTAATATTACTATATAGTTGTGAGTTTTTAACAATACTGTATAACAATATAGAATTTAGTAGTTTAGTATTTTTTTGTATTTTTTTTTGATCATTGGCTTTTTTGACTGATGTTTTCATTGATTGCAGCTTTATCAACAAAGTGTGACATTATAAAATCTGAATACCCAATAACAATGATTGGAGGAAACAGAAAATGTTTGACGCTGCACCTACAACAAATCATCATAAAGGCACAATCTGCCCTGCACAACATTTGCCCCCTTCCCTTTTTTTATATGTATAGATGAACATTATAGCTGCTTTCACTTGTTTTTGTTTTCCTTTAGAAACTCTCCTTCTACTGATGTCAGATATAGATTCTGGAAAGACTTTCTTCTGAGGTAACCATCAGACATAAGAAAAGTTTTCTCACCACGACTCATTGGTTTGATGATTTGAACCATATTTAATGATGTCAGACAGTGACATAATGAAAATAGTAATACTGGTCAAAAGGCTGCGGTTAATTTGTAGGGTAAAACGGAGGAGTTCACTATGGGTAATGATGTTTATTACAGCCACATGTTTCCGTACCCTTAAGAGTTAATGGATCATGTGACAGATTTGCAGTATTTACTAGGAAGCATTAACCCTTTCACAAGTGTCTGTGATGTTCATGACACCGGCCTGTCAGTACAAGCGCCTGCATTAGTGGAACACACAGTGCTGTGTTATACTGTATGCATAAAGTGGATGTAACAATTTGTCAGCCCTCCCCTGATAATCCCTGCGATTACTACTGCTGAATTAATGTATATAACTACATGGGAAATGTTATTTGTTGTTCCACTGCTTTGCCAAATAATATGCATTTCCCAGACACATAACATCATTATCAGTCGATCCTTTTCTCAGTCACATATTGATGCTGTGAGCTTCGCTGATTTTATTCAAAACTTGGGGAATGCCAAGTATTATTAGACCTAGAATTTGTGTGAAGCTTTATGACACTATTATACATAGAAAGCTGAACAAAAGTTTATTGAGAACGTTCTGTAAAAATATGAATTGTATTGTGATTCATTTTAGCACTTTCCCTGAGGTAGTGTCAGTTCTGGATAGAATATTTGCAGATTTTATCTCCGTAGTTTTGAAATAAAAAATTCAGGACAGTGGATAAAGTTTTACAAATCTTATAGACATGTTACAAAATATTCTTTATTAAAATTGGCCTGCGATGCCAATTTCAAAATCTGCAGCTTGCCAATTTCTGCTGCGGAATCTCACCGCGCTTTCAACCCTTTCAATGTGGCCTGGGTGAAATCCGCAGTGAATCCACAACAAACTTCTTTGCAAAATCTGCACGTAATACATGCAGGTTTTGCTGTGGATTTCCGATGCCACGTGAACTTACCCTTACATGCATTTATGACTATTTAAGAGACAAAATCTATATAAAACACCTAGGACAGAAGAAAGGGATAAACACTGATAGATATAAAAGGCAATGCAAACATATTTACCTTGCACAGAAGATAAGTGATGTTACATACCCCAAGCTTATTGTCCCTTTAACAAAAAATATCATTGGATTATTGAGGCAACATATTAGGTGAAAAACTTCACCAGTTACAAGCCACATCCTAAAAGCTCTTTTTTTTAACTCTTCATATCCCATCTATAGCTGGACATTCTATTGAGGCCAATCATTGTTTTTACATGTCTCTGATATTTTATTTGCTTAATTGGACAATTAGAAACCAGCTTTAGAAGGTAAAGACTTATCCTAGGTGTATGATTATAATTGTTTAAGAAATCCTAATTTTTCATAGACTTTCCCCGCAATAAACCGCTGCAGCTGAACATCCATGTGTTGACATATCTGAAGTGAAACACAGACTTGTGATTACCGTGTAACCTCTTTCACTCAAAGCCCCAGACGGCAGTATCACTGATACGAGAGACGACACTTGTCATATTCTACATATCAGCAACATTCTATACAATTTTTCCTTCAGATTCCTCCAGTAACTCAATATATCAGATATTACACAGTAATTGCTAGATCAGGAGCAGTCACTGTCTTCTGGGTCCTGTGAAGCAGAATGAGAGATGTCAATTGTGGTTAAGCAATGAGCGGCTGGAGAGATGACAGCATAGTGTTCCTTACAAGCCTTGCTATATATACAGTACTGCCTTACTTCTCCTTTGTATCACTAGTAAGCCTAGAGAGACACATACAAGTGCAACTTGTCATAGGGAAAAAAAATAAACTATAAACCTACCTAACTGCTATAGAGATAAGGGAGACAGATGACAATATGTTATTCACTGCAGACCTCTATGTTTCAGATAATCTAGTGTATAACATCTGCCAGTTTAACCTCTGGGACTGAACATGCACCGTTTCAGTAGATTATATATGTATATAAAACATGATCCACATCAGGAGTTACACAATGTTTACTTGTAGTTCTGGAGTTTTAATGCACAGACACAAACTACGCTCCCGTAGATCTGTCTACGTTGCGGAGCTTTCCACTACGATCGCAATAATATATACAGATCATTCAATGTGCCTGATGTCTATAGTGTTAGGTAAGTGTAAGCGCCGTGGATTTTTTAATTTTTTTTCTATGGTGCCAACGTGACTGATAACCCAACCAAAAAATAAATAAAAAATACATTAAAAAAATTGCAAATAAACCAGCATTGAATTCACACAGACCCCTGATGAAGTTTGTTCCCCCACCAAGGTTCAACTTTGCCTTGAGAGAAAGACGCTTTAAAATCGCCATCTCTTTAGCTACTCGATACAGCGATATCCTTAAAGCGTGATTTATTAAAAACAATCCTTTCTGCGGACAACAAGGCTTGGCTTGGACTCATCCTTTTTTCTGTCCTCATCTGAATTCCCCCTTTTTTTTCCTCCTTCTCCAAGTTGACTGTCCCACCTTGCTTCTGAAGTTGTCTCCTGATTGGTGTGTGCCCCCTCCCTTACGTCACTCAGAATGTGACGTTCAGTCTTCCTGTTTCCTCCAGCTGTGTCTTAAAGTAAATCTTGTTGTAGCGCGGAGCCTCAGCTGAGCTGTGCCTGCAGAACTAATACAATTACAGCCAGCAAAAGGAGAGAGCAGCACAAAAGATCTCTCCTCGCTCTCTCCCTGCTTCTCTACACTCAGCCTCCTGTTTGTTCTCTGTCAGATTCACACACACGCGCACTCACACACTCTCTCTCTCACACACACACACACATACGTACTGATACACACTGTCCTTTAGTCATTCAGACACACACACACAAACATTCTCCCTCCCTTGTCAAATTGTACTATTCATCAGCAGATAGCAAAGGCTCCTTGCTTTTTTTCCACCGACACACAGGATCAGTTTCCTCGCTTTCACTGAGTAAGTATATAACCCTTCTGCCACTGGCTTATCCCAAAATAACTTCTGACCACTAGATCCTTAAGGATTTTTACTCTATGAATATTTACGCCTAACAAGGAACTTTAAGAAAATTCACTCTTCAGGGCAAGGTGACTGACTGGAGTAAGTGAAAAAAAAAATCATGTTTAATTTATGTTACAATTTAAGCTGTTTTGTTGCAACTAGACTTGTGTTATGCTTTCTGTGCAATGTTGTGTTTTATCATATAGTTTATTTTCAGGCACTGTATGTACTTCATTGTTTTAACTTGTATTTAAAGTCTTTTTTTTTTCTATGTGCAAAGGTGGTCTTTTCTAGTCCTTCATGATTTGTTTGCTATTTGCATAGATGGAGACTACTTCCCTTTTTATGTCAACACTTCCAAGTAAAGTTAAAACTATCAATTTGTGAATTTTCTTTGAGACTATTACAGAAGGTCAAGTTTAAAAATAAGTGAATTACATGTTTAAAAAAAGTCTGTGTAAGGATGACTTCGGGTTGTTTGTTATTCATCCTTGTTATAGTCCACTTTATGAGTTGTTTGGTTGTCGAGGATGCTGCTGCTGCTGATGATTCCCATCTCTGGGAAACCGATGGCCTGTGTTACAACGCAGCCCAGACTCTTCACACAGGGTAAGGAGCTGCTTTAAAGTTTCTCAGGAAAATCCAAGGGATTGTTTGTAGAGCATTGTCTAGGGATGCTGTAGCAGAATAGCATATGCATGAAGCTGCACTGGTCCGCTCTGTAGCTGCTCGTGGGGGATGCTCTCCAGTCCCAGCGTGCACATGCTGCTGCTACTGCTTCAGTAGGGAACTGCTCAGTGCTGAATCTCCAGTCAGGCTACTGCTGTTTTCTTTTTGGAAGCTTAGCCTGCATGAACTCTGCTTCTCCACAATCACTTGTCATCTCCCATGTGTGTGCGCCCCCTCTGCTCCCATAATCCTACCTACTCCATTATTTTCTACTTATTTGATTTTCTCACACTCTTGTAAAGTTGTTTTCATAGTGAGGATAAAATTCACTTCAAGGCAGCTGATGACTAATTTGCTTTGAAAGATATCTTTTTTTTTTTTGGCTTTTTTGACTGCTGCCCCCTATCCCCACCCCCCTTTCCTCCTCCTTTCCCTCTTCTCTGTCTGGAAAGCTATTGTAAAACCATAACAAAATGCGCATGGGCAACACAAGACAGGTGCGCTGTGTCAAGAGAGACAGGTGCAACTTTTCGTTTAGCAGAATCTTACCGGGCAACTATTATTGTTGAGTGGTTTATGAATTTATGGTCTGGAGATAAGGAGAACTGAGGACTTCAGTGACTTTCATATTAGAGCTGGTGAGATATTTTGTGTCAGTCTGTATTTGCATACTAAGCACCAAGGCTGCATTATTAATGGTTGGATTGATAGGGGGAAACATTTATTTTTACCAATTGCACGCTTCCAAAGTGAAATCATATGTTCTATGTTGGGAGCTGCCTTCAGGTGCAAAGTAGCTTTGTTGTTAAAAGTTTACATTAAGTGAAGTCGATTTTATTCCTTTGCTAGGCTTCTGTGACTTAGATGTGTTAAAGTGTCCTTAGGTCTGAAAAAAATGTCTGGTTCTTTGGTTTACAAAGTTTAGTTTACAAAGTTTAGTTTACAAAGTTTCCCTGTCATATTGGATTTTAGCCTACTATTATAATTATTATTACTATTATTATTATTGTGCCATTTATCATTTTAATTCTGTAGTAGTTGCTACCCTTAGAATATTTCATTTCCTTACCTCCCTAGCCTTCATTATTTGACCATTAATGCATGATCCAGCATGTACTTTGTTTTGTAGTCTTAGTTGACTAATTCTCCCAGTGATTCACTTTTTTATTGCTGTTTGCAGTATTTCTGTGCCTACTTTATATAGACGTAACTATAACCATGTGTAGATGCTGCTGCCGACATGGATCGTCCACACTGAGCTACACACATGGTGTATTTGAGCCCCCTGACTGCATAGAAATTAAGGAGTAGGTTTGACTGTTTTCTAAGTTTACCTTGAAAGGTTTCACTTTGTTTGATCCTTTGGTATAGTAGCAGCTTATCTGTGTCAGTTCCACCTTTTAGTTCTGTGTCCTTTTGTACATTTAATACTTCTGCTTTTTATTAATCATCCATGGAGGAACTTTTGATATACAGGTGTAAAATATCATGACACAGAATAGGCATATACTTCATTTTATGGCAGCTCTATATTCCACATGACACTACATGTTAGAAGTTTCAGGGAAGTAACCCTTTTCTGCCCTTGGTGACCTAATAAAATGTATTATTTTTTCCCGTGCACTTCTGCCCACATATAGGAATGCCCGCATTAAGAAAATGTTCAGAAAGATTCAGCGGCTATTCTGGCCTTACAAATTTTTTCCAACTTCTGGCAAAATCTGCTTTACCATTAGGTTTACAAAAAAAAGAATTTATCTCTTTTTGCCCAAAAATGGTGAAATTATAATTTCACAGTCCCATTTAATTTTCTGTCGTGCCCCATAACTGTCGTTTCCTATACCTTACCATGAGATGTTTACGGGTGTGCTGCCGTGTTCTAAAAACGTTTTTTCATTTTCTTTATTGCCTTAAAGTTATTTAAAATTCTGCCTCATTCTATAAAGTTTAAGAGTTAAACACTTTAAATTGTGCTAAACTCAGCCCTATTTTAAATGTACTTCTATCTTCCATATGGGATGACAAAACATTGAAGACATGTCATGAAAAAAAAAAATATATATATATCTATATAAATATATATATATAACTATATATATATATATATATATATATTCACTGTGTACCTATTTGATCTACCCCATATTTAGAGCAGATGCAGCGTGTAATTAACAAAATATTGCTTAAAAATCACCTGTTGAATCTGATACATAACTCTTTCACCTTGTCAAGGACGGGCACACCTCATATACCGTAACAGACAAGGTGCAGGAATAAATTATTTTAACCCCTGTAAATTTTGCGAAATAAATTTTCATTCCACGGCTTGTGTTACGATAACATTTGAATGGAATACAAAAGTTCCGAATACTTTACAGCAACTTTAAAAACACAATCGGGGCGGCTAAGTTGAGGTATATGTTTTTTGTAAAACAAAAAAAAAGCAATAACATTTTTTTCAGAAATAAAACATACAGAATAATAATGTCACTACCTGTGCTTTATTTTTTGTTTCTTGCGTTGTTACATTTTTACAACAGATATGTGAAGTTTACATCCAGTGATATAAAATAATACTAGAAGATATAACAAAATCATTTAACTTTAAACCCAACAAACATTATTACAGTAAATACAGACAATATTTTTTTTTAAATTGACAAATATTTAGCTTGAACTGTTTACAAAAACAGTGCAATAATTTACAATTGAAGACCGTTTTCTAAATTTTGGCTTCTTTGAATGTATTAACAGGGTTTCTTAATAACAAATGTAACAATTTTTTTAAGGGACACTGACAAATGACAAGTGGTTAAAAGGTACAATTTATCTCTGACTCGCAGCTGCAAAACCTGAACAAAACAAGCAGTTAAACCATCTCACCCATTTACACAGTTTTATTAATTATTGCTTTCATCTTTCTTTTATAACCTGGGTTAGTCTAAGCAAATTGAATATCATGGTCAGTTGCCAATATTGCCTGTTAGCATTGCATGAGCTATATAGTGCAAAGTTGAGCACATATGGTCATGAATGTATACACGCTTGGTTACCGGTTCTGACTTATCATAGATCATACAGTGTAGTAATTTGCTAAATATTTCAGGATACAGTGAGGGATCACATGACAGTAAGAAAAGGTTTGTGTTATATAAAGTTAATGTATATATATATATATATATATATATATATATATATATATATATACAGTACGCATACAGAGTTTGACTTTAGGCCCAAGATCAGAGTTCCTTTACTGAGTAATTTATTTTATTTTTTAAACTTATTTTTGGCTACATTTTTGTCTCCGATCATGATATTTGATTTAAACATATATTGATTAACATCCTGGTTTACTTAAGTTGCCGTTTCAGTATACAAACAGTATATATATATAGATATATATATATATATATAGAGAGAGAAATATATATAGATATATATATCTTTTTTTTACAGAGTACTGGGCGACCACAGACCCCATTCAAATATTCCAAATACCTTTAATTTTACCTGCAAGCAGATTTTGTAGGCTCTTGCTGACTACTGTCTTGATATTGATGGTTTTGTCATGCTTAAATTATGCTTATTTGCATGAATAGTCATCCTTTAAAACTAGCCACAGATGCAGTCCTAGGGAGCAAGTAGATGTTTTTACAGGTGAACCGAAAGAGATGGGACCAATTCCAAAAAGTCTGCAGGCTGCCTTTGGCAATATACCCTATAATTGCTAAGATGTGCTCTGTTAAGCAAATGCATAGTTTAATATTGGATAAATGCACCATGAAAAATTTGCTTAATTTTATTTTATTTTTTTAAGCTAAGCACAATCTCCAAGGAAAGTAAGAGAGCCTACAGCTAAGGGTGTCTGCTAATGCAACGTCACAAGTTCATCAGTCTCAAGTTACTGTAGTTGGGTCTCAGGCTCTGCGCTGCATGTTATCTTTCTTAAAGGGATACTCCGGTGGAAAACATTTTTTTTTAAATCAACTGGTACCAGAATGTTAAACAGATTTGTAAATGACTTCTATTAAATAAACTTTACCCTTCCAGTACTTTTTAGCAGCTGTATGCTACAGAGGAAATCATTTTCTTTTTGATTTTATTTTTTGTCTTGTCCACAGTGCTCTCTGCTGACACCTCTGTCCGTGTCAGGAACTGTCCAGAGCAGGATAGGTTTGCACTGGGGATTTTCTCCTGCTGTGGAGAGTTCCTGATACGGGAATCAGGTCTCAGCAGAGAGCACTGTGGACAAGACAAAAAAGAAATTCAAAAAGAAAATAATTTCTTCTGTAGCATACAGCTGCTAAAAAGTACTGGAACGGTAAAGGTTTTTGTAATAGACGTAATTTATAAATCTGTTTAACTTTCTGGCACCAGTTGATTTAAAAAAAAAAATTTTCCACAGGAGTACACCTTTAAACTTTATTCCTAGAGAAACTATGACTGTTTGGAAGAGATCAGAGCATCTTCCTTTCTCACACTATGTCTATTTAATTGTCCCATATATGTTTTTCTGCAGTTTACAGGAATTATAGGGTTTCAACAAATTGATGGACAAAGATGATGTCACTTGGCACAATTAGAGAATGACAGAGTAATAGTTTTTTTTCCCCATAAACCTATGCACAAGGTCTAGGAGTCTTTAAAGGGGTTTTATATTAACAACAGGAAATATCCGCTAATGCTAATACGTAACTGTGAATGGTCGATGTTATCTTTGTAGTAATACTTAACACTACCTGCTTGTATGTTAATTGTGGACCAGTTTGTTATTACGCTAGAAGCTGAGAAAGAAAACACATTTGAAATTTCCACAAGGTTCAAGTAGTTTGATGCCATACAAAGTATGTGAGGAACTAAAGGCAGAATTAAAACATTTTGAATAATTATTTTTTAATGTTTTTGATTAAACAAAAATGTAACAACGAGTAAAAACTGCTCAGGCACCTACACCTTTTAAATGGCCCAATAGCAAAAGGCGTACAGTTTTAACAGAAATTAAATATCAATCCTTCCGTACAGACACAATATCTTGCACTGGACAGTAAAATGTATTGTGCATCTCTTGTTATTTCCATCTTACTAAAAGGCTTACATCCATTTCTCCATCTTGCTTTGTAATATCTAAATGTAATCAATCGGTTGGTTGTCTGTGGCCGGATTCTTATAAACTACTATTTCTTTAGGAGATAAAGCAGTATCCTTTTAAGCATTTGTGTGCAAGAATCATATTACTGGTGCCTAAGCAGTTTTTATTTTGTGTTCGTGTATTTTCCCCTAAATCTTAATCCATCTTAAACCAGTGAAGCAGAAATATTTAAAAATGTTTCATTTCAAGCAGAGTGCATAATAAATTGCAATAATTGTAATGTGCCATAAATCCCAAAGCCTATGCATTTTGCATTTTATTCAGGATTGAGGTCAGGAAATTTGGAGAAATTTAAAGAAAATGATTCATCAGTCCTTTTGTTCTGTTGGCCAGGGTCCCAGGATTCTCGAGCTGTGCCCAGCTGACAAGCTTTTGAAGATGGCACAATAACAGTCCAGTGATGCCTGACCATGACAGCGCAGCCCTCTTAAGCAGGCAGACCAAGAGAAGAAGAGTTGACATTGGAGTGAAAAGGACTGTAGGGACAGCATCTGCATTTTTTGCTAGAGCAAGAGCATCATTTTTCAGTGCCATGAATCCCCAAGGTGGAGAGCAGGATGTTGAGTATTCAGTGGTGCAGCATGCAGATGGGGAAAAGTCGAATGTACTCCGCAAGCTGCTAAAGAGGGCGAACTCCTATGAAGATGCAATGATGCCTTTTCCAGGAGCAACCATCATTTCCCAGCTGTTGAAAAACAACATGAACAAAAATGGTGGCACAGAGCCCAGTTTCCAAGCCAGTGGGCTCTCAAGCACAGGCTCAGAGATACATCAGGAGGATGTATGCAGCAACTCTTCAAGAGACAGCCCCCAAGAGTGTCTTTCCCCTTTTGGCAGACCCTCGATGAGAGAGTTTGAAATAGATCGGTTGTGTGATGAACACCTGAGAGCAAAGCGTGCCCGGGTTGAAAATATAATCAGAGGTATGAGCCATTCCCCAAATGTGTCAATGAGGGGCAATGAAAATGACAGAGATGGAGCCCCTCGGTCCATAAGTCCCCGAGAAAGCTATAGAGAGAACAAGCGCAAGCAAAAATTGCCGCAGCAGCAACAGCAGAGTTTCCAGCAGCTGGTTTCAGCTAGGAAGGAGCAGAAGCGAGAGGAGCGTAGACAGCTGAAACAGCAGCTGGAGGACATGCAGAAACAGCTGCGCCAGCTGCAGGAAAAGTTCTACCAGATCTATGATAGTACTGACTCTGAGAATAATGAAGATGGCAACCTGTCTGAAGACAGTATGCACTCTGAAATGATAGATGCTAGAGCCCAGGATTCTGTGAGCAGGTCAGACAATGAAATGTTTGACTTAGATCCTGGACAGTTCATTGACCGTGCTCGAGCTCTTATCAGGGAGCATGACATGGCACCAGATAATCAGCAGAAAAGAGAGGGACCTAAAGACAAAGATCATTTACATAGCACTTTCCACCCAGAAGGAAAACATCTGGCAGAAACACTAAAACAAGAACTGAATACCGCCATGTCCCAGGTAGTGGACACGGTGGTAAAGGTCTTTTCTGCTAAACCCATGCGTCAACTTCCTCAGGTCTTCCCACCCATCCAGATTCCTCAGGCAAGATTTGCAATCAATGGAGAAAACCATAACTTCCACACCACCAACCCACGTCTGCAGTGCTTTGGCGATGTCATCATTCCAAATCCCTTGGACACATTTGGTGGTGTTCAGATGCCTAATTCCACAGACCAAACTGAAGCACTGCCCTTAGTTGTACGAAAAAATTCTAATGACCAGCCTCCCCCTGGGCCCCCACCCGGTAGCCACCATCCACTACATCAGTCCCCTCTCTCAGCAGCTGCCAACTTCTCATCCCCTCCTTTCCGTCACCCATTCCCTCTTCCACTCATGGCATACCCATTTCAAAACCCATTGGGTGCCCCACCATCAGCCTTTCAAGCAAAAGACAGGTCATCCCCAGAATCCCTAGACTTGACTAGGGAGACCACCAGTTTGAGGACCAAGATGTCAACCCACCATATGAACCACCATCCATGCTCTCCAGCCCACCCACCAAGCTCCACGGAAGGGCTATCGCTGTCTTTCATCAAGTCAGAGTGTGGAGACATGCAAGATATGTCTGACATTTCACCTTACTCTGGAAGTGCAATATCCTTTTTAAAGTGTTTTTTAAGTTTATAAAAATGTTGCTTTTTTAAATGTCTTTTAACTATTAGTTTTGATCCTACAGCCATAGAGAATTAAGGTTTATTTTAGTCTGTTCTTAAAAATACAGGTTCTGAATTAATGTAAATAAGTATGAGTAGAATTGAATGTATGTGTAAATATGTGTGTATATTTGTATTAGAGAGTGGAGCAAGTATATTTTCATTGACTTCCACAATGACCTAAAGGAGTCCTCCAGACATACTCCTGCCAATCTGACTTGACGTGGAGTAACGTAATTGCATACAGGGCGATCCGGTTGACAATGCAATGGGTAAAATGCCCAGCGGGTATCATGCCCCATTAGAGAACAGTTGTGTCTCTCCATGCCTGATGTCAGAACAAGAGTATGTCTTGACAACCCATAAGTTAGATTGCGATGAGCAGATACAAGGTAATATAGAATGTAGTAGATAAGGAAAGAAACCTGAGTTATCCTGGTGCAAACCACTAATGAGAACTGAATATTCATATACGTGCTTTAAAAATTGGTATTTTATTGGTAAGCCACATACATAACATATTCCTCTGATGCTGTATGGCATAGAAATATGCAACAAGAAACACTTAAAAATGGGTGCCGTCATGATTGGCTAATATAGAAGGAATTGGGATCTATAGAGCAATACTGGTGTGAAAATATATGAGATATTATTTATTATCGGCATAGTATAGGATGTTCTACCAAATCTCAGTAATGACAGTTTTAGAGGAACCCCAAAAATGTACCCAACTCTAAGCCAGTTATTTCCCAACCATTGTACCTCCAGCTGTTGCAAAACTACAACTCCAAAAATGCTGGGAGTTGTGGTTTTGCAACAGCTGGAGGCGTACTGGTTGGGAAACATTGCTCCAAACCAATAACTCTTACACAATATTTAGTAGTGTATATATATATATATATGTAGTAATAGTATAGTAATAACATAATATACACAGTGCATAATATTCCTCTGGATCAACTCAGTAGGGACTCATTAGGGATATAGGTTGAACTTGATGGACTCTGGTCTTTTTTCAACCTTATGAACTAGGTTACTAGTTACCAAGGTTTAATATCTTTCATTATAAGGGGTTTCATATCATATCAATGAATCTCTATTCCATCTCTTTAATAAGCACAAAAATAAATATATGCATACCCATATAGTATTTTGCTCAGTATTTTAAACCAGAAGTGGAAGTGACACAGATAAAAACTATTATGGAGAGATTTGAACCTTTTTCTTAGTTGGTTCCACTCCTGGTTTTGGTTAAAAATACTGAGTGAAAAATATGCAAAAATCCCTATCACTGCAGCTGCAGGTTGTATACCATACGTTTAGGGCATACTTAGTGATCAGTGAACACCCTGATTCCATTTACAATTAGGCTAAGTTTCGACTTGGTTTTTTTGTGGCCCAAAAAACACAAGATAAAAACACCAGAAAAAACGCCACAGCATTCTCCTGTGTTAGGCATTTTTTTCTTGCGTTTTTTTCTGGCATTTTTTGCTTTTGAGTGGAAATTGCATTTTTGGCCCCTTTGATTTTTTTTTTTTTTTACATTTGTTGGGTACCAAAAAAAAAATAAAAAGGATGCAGTAGTGATGGAAAAAAATGTATTTAACGAAATTTATATTTTTTATAACAACATTTTAATTAATTTTTAAACAGTGATGAATTTATGTGGGTGGACAGGGCACTAAAAATGTTGCCGCCAATAATAAAAATGTAGCGTGTATGTGTTTTTCACTTTTTTTCTTTATTTTGTATATTTTAAGTAGTACAACTACTCTCAGCATGGAACACACTGTTCCATGATGGGAGTAGTAGTTCCTGTACTAATAGACAGATCGCCCTGGGTGTCACTCCTATACAGTGCTCGCATCTCTGCTCTGTACTCTAGCTGGTCATTAACTCATTCATATTTTCCGCCCAGAGTGGGGATTGGCCGGATGGCGGCAGCCAATCCCCGCTCTCAGCGGGAAATATGAATGAGTGAGTGGCCGGCCGGAGTACAGAGCAGAGATTCGAGCGCAGGAGAAAACCGCTCCGCATCTCAGGGATGAAGGATGAAGAACGATCGCAGCAGGTGTCAGGAGTGACACCCACTGTGATCAGTACTTAACTGCAGTTACTACTGCTCCCAAAATGGAACACACTCTGCTCCATGCTGGGAGCTGTAGTACCTGCATTAATAGACAGATTGCCGCGAGTGTCACTTCTGACACCTGTTGCAATCTATTAATGCAGGTACTACAACTCCCAGCATGGAGCAGAGTGTGCTCCATGTTGGGAGTAGTACCTGCAGTTAAGGACAGGTCACACCGGATGTTACTCCTGACACCCGCTTTGATCCTCCTGTATAATGTATAGATGCGGGCGGCCGCTCTTCTATGGTCCCCTGCACTGATGTATATATACACCTATTCATATTTCCCACATAGAGTTGTGATTGGCTGGAACCATCTGGCCAATCACAACTCTCCGCGGGAAATATGAATAGGTGTATATATATGTCAGTGCAGGGGACCATAGAAGAGCGGCTGTCCGCATCTATAATCTATAAATTATACAGAAGGATTGCAACAGGTGTCAGAAGTGACACCTGGGGCGATCTGTCAATTAGTACATGTACTACTACTCCCATCATGGAACAGTTTGTTCCATGGTGGGAGTAGTAGTACTACCTAAAAAATTTAACAAATAAAGAAAAAAAAAAGTGAAAAACACATACACACTACATTGTTGTGCCCTACCTGCCCACATAAATTTATCCCTGTTTAAAAATGTATGAAAATTTTGTTATAAAAAAGATACATTTTGGAAAATACTATTTTATTTTTTTAATGGTACCCTCCATCAAAGTCCAAAAAAGAATAAAAAAACGCCAGCAAAAACGTCAAAAGTTAAAACCCACATGTCGTTTTTCTTGGCTTTTTTTACTCCCATAGATTTCTATGGGAGAAAAACGGCACAATTTCAGGGAAAAAAACACCATAGGCTCAACATGCTGCGACTTTGCAAGGAGCTGAAAAACACCAAAAAAGAGTGAAAAAACGCCAAAAGGATTAACAAAACACCAAACTGAAAAACGCAATGTGGAAAAAGAATTTAGCGATTTCTCATTGATTTACAGCCAACATCTGGCTGCAGCGTTTTTTCAATGAAAAAAACACCATGGGGGACGTTTTGGCATTTTTTTTGTGGAAAACTGGAAAAGTGAAAACTTAGCCTAAAGCCAATTCTGCAGCCTCCCCCCTCCCCTCATAATTTGTTCTTAGAAAAACTTTTAGCATATACTGTGTTCCACACTTGAGCTCTAGTTAATTGAGGTGTATTTGTATACAATATTTGGATTATATTTCTGTACCATATATGACTACCTAAATCGTAAAGCGAATCTCGAGTGTTTTTCTTTCCCTGTCTTCATTGTTTGCATTCATAAGAGAAACAAAACATACCATCAGTCATTTCTATTTCATTATGTTTCCATGTTCCACACATTCTAATTGATATTCTGGTATTATGTTTTATATAATAGCAGGATTTTACATTTTATTCAAAACCTTAACACTCAATGTTTGTATTGGTCAGGAATTTAATGTCCTCATTTTTTATGATAACCTTACATACCGATGGTTTTTTCACGTAATTTAAGAAGTGAGGAGAAAGAGGGTGTAATAATTGTAAAGACCCGAGGACGGCCAGGAAATTTCACAAATTATTTTCATTGAATAGTTCGATAATATTTCCAGGCAGTTTGTTGGATAATCTGTGTTTATCAGAAAGGCATATTGATATAATCTCAGTACATAGAGTTGTTAGTGGATTATATATGATTTTAAGGCTGGGTTCACATATAGTATTTAGTATGCTCAATATTTTTACCTAAAACTGGGTGTGGAATAAACACAGAAACATTTTCCATTATAGTTTTTCTCTGTCTTTGGTTCCACTTCTGGTTTTGGTTAAAAATGACATACCACGTATCTGTCTTAGGCTTTATCTATGTGTCCTTGGTAAATGGCTTGAACCATGGAGTGCACTACATGCTCTATGATATTTTGCACAATGGTCATATTTGTATATTCTTCTGTATACGCCGCCAATGATGTTGGCAAGAGGAAGCCGCTGTATTTGAAGGCAGTTGACTTAATATGCCTGGCCAGCGGCCAGCCGTAAATTATATTACATTTCCGAATTACTGCATATGTCCTGTAAAAACTCCACTAGTAACACTTAACAAAATTATTTTAACTTAACATTTTCTACACTGGAAACACACTTTAAAAAAAGTATCAGCATTCATTGACTAGAATGCTGCATGTATGTGACTTTGGGGCAAGGTTTGTTCTTTCCAAAACGCTTTACTGCAGGAGTAGTCTGAACTGGCAGCTGTAGTTTGTCGGTTTTCTGGAATAGAGAATGTTGTGTACAGATGTGCAACAAACTAGGCCACAACACCAAACTGGACTTTCAAATACACAAAAAGGCATACAAATATGTCTCTTATGCTTCAAAAATAAATAAATAAATAAATGTACGTGTCAGTTTTAATAGATGTGCCCCTCGTTTTTATTTTTTTGTTTTTTTTCCGTTAGGTCATGTTGAGCCACTTATTGCTTAAAAAAATGTCCGATTTTGCAGTGTGTGAACGTGGCCTTAAGATGCACTTTTTTGGCTTAAAGTGGTACGCCGTTGGAAAACATTTCCGGTGCCAGAAAGTTAAACAGATTTGTAAATTACTTCTATAAAAAAAAATCTTAACCCTTCCAGTACTTATCAGCTGCTGTATGCTCCAGAGGAAGTTGTGTAGTTTTTTTTCTGTCTGACCAAACTGCTCTCTGCTGACACCTCTGTCCATGTCAGGAACTGTCCAGAGAAGGAAAGGTTTGCTAAGGGGATTTGCTTGTACTCTGGTCAGTTCCTGACATGGACAGAGGTGTCAGTAGAGAGCACTGTGGTCAGACTGGAAAGAACAACCCAACTTCCTCTGAAACATACAGCAGCTGATAAGTACTGGAAGGGTTACGATTTTTTAATAGAAGTAATTTTCAAATCTGTTTAATATTGTAAAACCAGTTGATTTGAAAAAAAAATTTTTTTCCTCCGGAGTACCCCTTTAAATATTTGGGATATGCATTAGATTACAATTCCCTAATGCAATTTGCTTAGCCAATATATGGAGGCGCAAAAAGAACATTAAATAAACTCTAGAGGCAAAACTTACATTCTGTGTGATGTTTAGTGCAGGGATTCACTGTGTAAATTTCATACCATACAGGACGAGCTAGTTTTTGGTCCCAAGCATGCACAGAAAGCTCCCATCTGCACAACTGGACCCTCTGGGGAAAATGTACACACAACAGATTTGTTGCGGAAATTTTCTGTAGGCTGGAGCATGTGCATGGATTTTGGCATACCCCATTCACACAAATGGGACAAGGAGATATCTGCAACAAATCTGCCCCATGTGAACATACCTCTTATTGTCATGTATGAATGTACTCCATGGCTGCAGATGTTACATGCAGAAAACCCTCCACTCTTATTTCTGGGCCCAACCCAGGTATTTATTACTAACATTTAAGCCATTTTTACACACTGTGAAGAAAGCAGGCAGTTTTTCAGCTGTTTACGGCTGGAAAAAAAAAAAAAACATGTAAAGCAAACATAGCCTAAGGTTTTTTCCTTCAGAATCATAGCTAGCGCTGGGTTTGTATATCCATAGCGAAGACGTCTGTGCATATTCATGTTTACTCCTTTTTAATCAACCCTTGTAGACCTAGTAATGAACTGACTGGTGGCTGCATGGCGACAGGGCATGTATTGCTTTTCTTTTTTTTTTCTACCAATGTTTTCCACTTTCCCATCTTCATTGGGGCTATTCTCATGAACAAATTTGGAAAATCTAAAGTGTAGCATCCCGAGAGGATGATCTGCAGTTTATATTGCCAGTAAGGCCCATGGAGAGACAATACACTGAAGATAACAGTGCCTCGGGGCTTGGATCCCAACACCGAAGTTTCTCTGTGTTCTCTAGCTTGTATTTAGTCGGCATCTCTGTCATCCATCCTCAATATTACATCTTATAAAGCCCATAACAGAAGGAAGCGTAGAGCAGTTGTGCTCAGTAGGTAGGCTGGCGATGGTCGTGTGCCAGTGTCAAGCAAGCTCTTCCTCAAAAAAAGGAGCATAAAATCCTACGCTGATGTAGAGGAAGTATGAGTCAAGATGAGTCTTCATCGTCTTCAGGAGGTTAAAGGGGTATTCCGGTGAAACCCTTTTTTCTTTTAAATCAACTGGTGCCAGAAAGTTAAACAGATTTGTAAATTACTTCTATTAAAAAAATCTTAATCCTTCCTGTACTTATTAGCTGCTGAATACTACAGAGAAAATTATTTTCTTTTTTGAATTCTCTCTGATGACATCACGAGCACAGTGCTCTTTGCTGACGTCATTATAATAATAATAACTCTTTATTTATTGTTGTCCTTAGTGGGATTTGAACCCAAGGCCCCAGCACTGCAAGGCAGCAGTGCTAACCACTGAGCCACCATGCTGCCCTTAGAATACATCAGCTATGCATCAGCTAAAATGGACAGAGATGTCAGCAGAGAGCACTGTGCTCGTGATGTCATCAGTGTTCCAAAAAGAAAGGAATTTCCTCTGTAGCATTCAGCAGCTAATAAGTACTGGAAGGATTAAGATTTTTTAATAGAAGTAATTTACAAATATGTTTAACTTTCTGGCACCAGTTGATTTAAAAGAAAAAAGGTTTTCACCGGAGTACCCCTTTAATTATTACAGAATAGAACCATGTGTTCTCAGGTAGTGATTTGTTGCCACTATATAAAGTTCCCTGGTACACCCAGAAGTCTGCTCTGCAGGCCCGGTGCAGCTGCCTGCTATGCATGATTAACCTCTGCTGAGCTTTACATAGAAATCTTTTGTCCTTACATACACAAAGCAAATTATTTTAGAAAGCCACTGAGCACAATTGAATACTAAATTCATCTGTATAAGGCTCCCAAAGTGGCCCACGCGGCCGCCATTGTGTCTCCTGCGGGGCTCCAGGTTGCAGATCTCCTTCGTGCTCAAGTATTGATATCAACTTGGTTGATATATTTATTTATTTATCTTTTTTTTTCTCTGTATAGAAAGCCAGTTTCTTTATGACTTAATTACTATTTGTCTTAGTTACTATGGTGATGAGTTACGATGCTGCATGCGTTCATGATACTACCATGTCATGTGGCAATGAGAAATCGTTCTTGCACTTCTCATGCATTGAAGTTTTGTCATTGAGCCGTTTAGTTTTTCTTATATGCAAGCGAGCTGAGTAAGGCCTTGTGTACACAGCAGAGCGTGCCACCGTATTGTCTTCAGAGAGGAAGCAGTATGTTGGGAAACAAATTCTCCTCTATAAGAAACGCTACAATGCCAGGTAATGGATGCAACATAAAGAAGTAGGTCAAGGTACAGTAGGGCTCTGCCCTAGTGTGCATGGACCCCGGTGGAAAACATATATTTTTTTTTTATTCAACTGGTGCCAGAAAGTTAAACAGAATTGTAAATTACTGCTATTTAAAAACCTTAACCCTTCCAGTACTTATCAGCTTCTGTATGCTCCACTGGAAGTTTGCTTTTTTTAATTTATTTTCTGTCTGACCACAGTGCTCTCTACTGACACCTCTGTGCATGTCAGGAACTGTCCAGAGCAGGATAGAGTTGCTATAGGGATTTACTTCTGCTCTGGGCAGTTCCTAACATGGACAGAGGTGTCAGCAGAGAGCACTGGGGTCAGACAAAATAAATTAAAAAAAGAAAATAACTTCCCCTGGAGCATACAGCAGCTGATAAGTACTGGAAGGATTAGAATTTTTAATTAGAAGTAATTTACAAATCTGTGTAATTTTTTGGCACTGGTTGATTTAAAAAAAATATATGTTTTTGACCGGAGTACCCCTTTAAGATAATGACCTGCAATCTGTGGCTCTCCAGCTGTTGCAAAACTAAATTTCCAGCATGCCCTGACAGCCTACAGCTGTCAGGACATGCTGGGAGTTGTAGTTTCGCAACAGCTGGAGAGCCACAGGTAGGGGAGAAATGTCTTAAGATAATGCAGAAGTTTTAAATGAAGTGTGAATGTCACAGTAAATTGTAGATGGGGTACTTGTGGTGTGTGTTATAGATTTACACTGACCTACCTAGGGGAAGTAGCATATATCCTCGTACCACAGCCATAAGCATCAATGCTTATTGACCTGCCTAGAAGCATAATGAATGCAAATCCTCGTTCCAGACCGCTTGCAGTAAGGAGCGCGCTCTGTTTTCATTGCTGTAACTTTTTAAACCCCGAATCCTACCTGATGTAATTATTAGTCGTATCCGTATCAGACCGAGAGCTGGAGGGGCCAGCACTCACCCAGGGCTCATAGGGAACTGTCTTACCAGAGCACTATCAATACATTATATATTTTATACTATATTATACTATTATATTATTGTTATATTATACTATTATATTAATTGCATAACCGTAGATAGATAGATGTGATACAGAAAGAAAGATAGCTAGGGCAGATAGAGATAGATAGATAGATAGATAGATAGATAGATAGACAGAAGATACATATGTGAGGAAAAGATAGAAATATAGATAGGACAGATATAGATAGAAATATAGATAGATAGATATGTGATAGGTAGATAGATGAGATAGATAGATATGAGATAGATAGATAGATAGATAGATACATATGAGATAGACAGATAGGTAGATAGATAGATAAATATGAGATAGATAGATAGATATGATATAAATAGATGATAGATATGAGATAGATAGATAGATATGAGATAGATATATAGCTAGCTAGATAGATAGAAACAAAAATGGCGACCGCTGCACTCCAAATAAATGTGCAAAAGAATTTATTCCAAGATAAAAACAGGCAACGTTTCTGTGGCCTCACACCACCATTTTCAAGGCTTGAAAATGGTGGTGTGAGGCCACAGAAACGTAGCCTTTTTTTATCTTGGAATAAATTCTTTTGCACATTTATTTGGAGTGCTGCGGTCGCCATTTTTGTTTCTATTGCCCTTTGGACTCAGGACCCGGGTCCCAGAGACTGACTGCACCCACGCACAGTTGGCTTGGGAGTGCTGCTCTTCAACTCGAACGTAGCTAGATAGATAGATAGATAGATAGATAGATAGATATGAGATAGATATGAGATAAATAGATGATAGATATGAGATAGATAGATATGAGATAGATAGATAGATATGAGAGAGAGAGATAGATATGAGATAGATAGACCGATAGATATTAGATAGATAGATATGAGATAGATAGATAGATATGAGATAGAGAGATATGAGATAGATAGATATGAGATAGATAGATAGATATGAGAGAGAGATAGATATGAGATAGATAGACCGATAGATATTAGATAGATAGATATGAGATAGATAGATAGATATGAGATAGAGAGATATGAGATAGATAGATATGAGATAGAGAGATATGAGATAGATAGAGAGATATGAGATAGAGAGATATGAGATAGATAGATATGAGATAGATAGATATGAGATAGAGATATATGAGATAGATATGAGATAAATTGATACCCAGATAGTCTTTTCTCTTTTTTAGAAGCAGCATATTCATAATTTGCGATTAGGCGCCAATAATTGTGCTGTCAATGTTGCTTTATCTGTAATTTTACATAGGGCTGCTTGCAGGCTGTAAGTGTTATCGTCAGGTGTTATTACAATGTATAAATTAATAACAAAGTCCGCTCTGTACTTTCAACCTATTTCTAGAGTGGGGTGTGATATTTGTGTTACAGATGTCTGAACAAGATGCCGATAGTTGTTCCTTCCCACCTCTTACATTGGTAAGTTTTATTGTTGTTTTTGCAGCTTTTAATTATTGATGATTATCCTGTATTGGTTTCATACCCCCTATAAAGTTCACCTACAGTTATGTACATAAGCCAACAGGCCCTGAATCTTTTTATGGGTCCTGTTCTATTAAGGTCACTTTTTTCACAAAAGCTTTACATTAAATTATAACCCTTTATAAATGTATTTCTTAATATTTTACTATGTATGGAGTAAAGCACTAAAGGATAATTGTTATAAAACACTTGTGTGTACCTTTAAAAATGCTGCATGTGCCCTAAATACTGAAGATGAGTGTGATCCATTATAGTAATATCAGAGGGAGAAGGGCAAACACGTCATCGCTTTGTGGGGGATCAGCTTGGCAGTAGGAATAGATAAAACAGGCAAGTTCTTTGCTCTGCAAAATCAGTTCAAAATGACAAATAGAAAAGCAAGGGAGTCTTCTAAAAATAAAATCTTGGATGTAAAGTAATAGCCATATGCTGCATACTGGGTTCTGTGGACGCTACGCCATAAGCTGAGATGCATCTATTCAAGACTTATATATCATGACATGGAGTGAATATGAAAACAGACTTTCCTGTTCACTCACATCTTGTGTAGTATTTGCTGGTTGCATCCTTTTCACTAGTTTGTATCTGTAGGAAAACAATATGTGATATCACACACATGTTGTACTAGTTACATTCCCTAGTGTTGATACTTTACATGACTGCATTGTTAATGCGCAGGCGCTTTGATGTGTGGAATTGAGCAAAGACCTACATTGGCTCTTTTTTCACTGATTCATGAGAAAAAAGTTGTTTTGTTCCTTGGTGTATTATGCGTTATATATTTTTCTTTTATTTGTGGAGTGTAGCCTGCAAACATATGCAAAGTTGCAAACACATGCAACTTTTGCACAAAACTGATGCACAAAGTTGAATTGTAGGTAAAAACCTAGTTTGGAAAAACAATTTGATTCTGTAGTTGTGTTTTGCCCGTAAATTTAGTTCTGGGATGCAAACTACCGCGTTTCCCCGAAAATACACCCTACCCCAAAAATAAGCCCTAGCTGGATTATCGGGGTGGACTGCAATATAATATAGCCCTACCCCGAAAATAAGACCTATACCAGTGGTCTCCAACCTGCGGACCTCCAGATGTTTGCAAATGTTTGCAACATCTGGAGGTCCGCAGGTTGAAGACCACTGACCTAGACAATGCCCGGGCTGCAAATATTAAAAAACAAACTTTAACTTACCTTCGTCCTCTGTTCCCCCGTTGCTAAGGAACCGGCCGGCTTCTTACATGACAGTCGGCTCAGCCTATCATCGGCCGAGACGGGACATCGCTGCGGCCGGTGATAGGCTGAAGGCTCTGTGACGTCCCAACACCAGGAAGCAGCAAGAACAGCGGAGGGACCATGAGGCAGGTGCCTTAGCAACGGGGGAACGGAGGACGAAGGTACGGTAAGTTAAAGTTTGTTTTTTAATACCCTATTTGCAGCCCGGGCCCAGGAATAGATACAGCGCAGCGGCTGATAATTATTTGGGGGGGGAGAGAAGCTGCACTCGCGGGTGACAAACGATTATTACCCCGATGTGGGGTGCTGGGCTGATAAATCGGAGGGGGGGTAGGGACATTGGGGAGCAGAGCTGTGCCCATCACATGATAATAATGTTGGGGGGGGGAGGGGTGTAAATACCGTGGAGCCGCCATGTTGTTTAATGTGCATACCATACTGTAAATAAGTAAGCCCTACCCTGAAAATTAGCCCTAGTGTGTTTTTTGTGGCTAAAAGTAATATAAGACCCGGTCCTATTTTTGGAGAAACACGGTATAGAGCGGTAGTGTTCAAACTGTGGACCTCCAGAAGTTGCAAAACTACAACTCCCATGCTGGGAGTAGTAGTTTTGCAACTTGTGAACTGTCTGATATCTGGTAAATAGGTTATATAGAAGATTACGTTCATACTTAGTGTACCTGCAGACTGTGGCCAACTTTTACTATAGCTGTTGTGCCAGAACTTTGGCTCCAATTGGTTTTTGGAGCAATTTTGCACAAACAAAATTAGGTTCAACCATAACTTGTTACCAGTAAAGCATAAGTATATTATGTATAGTTAAAGGGGTACTCCGGTGTTCAACGTGTTTTTCCGTTTTTGACTTACCCTATTTGTTTTGTTTCATTTCTATTCTTGTTGTTTTTACTCTATTTCCGTTCTTTGTTGTCTTTTTTTATCCCCCACTTTGTTTTCCTATCTTTGCTTCTATTTCCTGTTTCTTGCTGTGCTGAAAACTACAAATCCCAGCACGCCACATGCCTTGCTGGTTTGTGGCGGCTCCTTTTTTTTTTTTTTTTTGTTTGTTCCGCCCTTTAGCCCCCTCCCCCCTACTATTTTCCCGGGTCAGCCCCCTTATACACAGCACACTAATATAATCAGCCCTGGTTGGGATACACTGGCATACACACACAAAAGGGACTACAACTCCCAGCATGTGTCATTCAGGAGTCTTCAGTCTGTGGTATAACACCAGCATGCTGCCTCTGTAGTCTCCTGGGGGGTTGTAGTTCACCACACCTCTATAGGGCATACACCAGTGTTTCCCAACCAGGGTGCCTCCACTTGTTGCAAAACTACAACTCCCAGCATGCCCTGACAGCCTTTGGGCATGCTAGGAGTTGTAGTTTTGCAACAGCTGGAGGCACACTGGTTGGGAAACACTAGTGTAACATGATGTGTATGCTGAATAGGCTAGAACAGTGTTTCCCAACCAGTGTGCTTCCAGCTGTTGCAAATCTACAACTCCCAGCATGCCCAAAGTCTGTCAGGGCATGCTGGGAGTTGTAGTTTTGCAACAGCTGGATGCACACTGGTTTGTAAACACTAGCATACACACACATAACAGGGACTACAACTCCCAGCATGTGTCATTCAGGAGTCCCCCCTCCCCCTTCACATATGGAGATCATTCCCAGTATGAGATTTATTCCCCTGCAGTCCATACATCCCCAGCCCGTGCACCTTCTCATCCTCCCCTTCAGATAACACTTATCTTCTCTCTGAGGTCCTTCTCCTGTGCAGACCTGCATCCTTAGAATACAGAGCAGGGGGGAGGGGAGGTGAGGAGCTGTGTACTCAGCTGGATGAGATGAGGGGGCGTGGCTTATTTTGACATCTTGTCCACAACAGACTCAGAACTGTGGACAACAGTAAAAGAAAACCCTCTGAACTACAAAACTTCCTGCCCAACAAACAGGTAAGAAAAACACATACATGCTGCCAAAACATATAACACATGTATATTGCAAAAAAACTAAACTTACAAAGAAGATGCCATATAGTCAAAAAGCCAAGCTGAGCCACAGCATGCATGCCTCCTTCCTCCCCCACCCCTCTATTGCTTGGCCAAAGGTTTGTCAGGGCATGCTCAGAGTTTTAGTTTTGCAACAGCTGAAAGCAAGCTGGTTGGAAAACACTGGCCTAAGGGTTCGGCCACATATTAAATTTTTGTGTATAAAATCTGTACATTTTAAAGTAAAAGTAGTCTGCTCATACACATGGTTCAGAAAAAAAATCTCCATAATCTATACACAGAAATTGACCTGTGGTTCAGATTTTAATAACGCAAAGGTCAAAATCTGCAGTAAATCCAGTGTTGCAGATTTTTCTGTAAAATGCTACAGTGGAATTTCCAAAATAAATGGCTCCATTTAGTGTGGATTTACCACTGCAGATTTTTCTACTGTGAAATATCTGCAGCATTTCTGCTACATGTGGCCAAACCCAAAATTTACAAATCTCTGTGCAATTATTGAACAATATACTATCAAATAATGTCAACAGAATGATTTCTCTTTGTAACTCTTGAAGAGAAATTTAGGAGGTAAGCACTATTTAAATAAAACCTTGTTTTTTTGTCAAGGAGAATCTGTCTTACGCCTGATACAAATAGGTGTTGTAAATTGCCTTGCCAATCCTTTGACATCTTTCTTATCTGAATAGGAGATATGTTTTCACCTGTGCAGATGTCCCCTTCTACACACACTACTTCAGTTGTGCTTCAGTTTGGTAAATGCAAATGTCTGGGATTTGGCTGGAACTGTTTTTCTTAAGATGCAAAAAAGATGCGTGACAAGGAAATCAGTGAGAGAAAAGCAACGACTGACTGCTGTTTCTTTTTGCATTTGAATAAAACTTAATATTTGATTAAACATATTCATTTGCAAAGATATCCAGTGCATTCATAACCTGGGGCAGCCGTACAGGTGCAGATTAACAAACCCTAATGTGGGCACCCCCCCCTGTACAAAAGACTTAACACACAATGTCATTAGTACAAACAATATGTAAACAGACGTGTGGTTGACATCTGAAGGCTCACTTTAACTCCTTCAGGTACATTTGCTAGATGGCTGAGATGTTGCAAAATTATTTTAACAGCAGACACCACCTTGCACCATTGTATCAGAGGAGCCATAATCTAACTTTGCTGAACATGGTCTGCAGAGACATCACAACCCTTTAGTGTATATTACACACACGCATATTTATATATATATATGTATATATATATATATATATATATATACACACAGAGTGGGGGAAATAAGTATTGAACACATAACCAGTATCTGGCAGTTACACAGTATCTGCCAATTCTATGTCTTTTTGAAGCTCTCCACAAGTGGTCCTTGACTCTCGGACAACTCTTCTGATTATTCTTCTCTCTCTTCTGTCATAAATTTTGCGAGGCACACCCGGGGAGGCAAATTTATAGTGATATGATTGTCTTCCCACTTCCGAATAATGGCCCCAACAGTGCTCACTGGAACATTCAGAAGCTCAGAAATGCACCTGTAGCCAGCGTCATTGTTATGCTTCACTGTAATTAGGTTTTACCCATCATAAGATGTGTCTTGTGTGGCACCTTGACAATGAGACCTTTTTGTAGCCATCAGTGAACCAGCTGATATTAATTTGCACTGGATTGCTTTTTGATCACTGATAGATTTCAACTGTTGTCTGGGCTTTCCATGCCTTTTTGCACCTCCCTTTCTTCATATGTTCAATACTTTTTACTTAATGTCTGATCCTATTTGTTTTGGTTTCTTTGTATGTATGGATTACTTGAGTTGTTACTAACATCTGGTGAAAATTTCATATCAATAGAACCTTTGAAAATATATATGTGGTGAGAATTATTGTGACGTGTTCAAAACTTATTTCACCCGCTGTGTGTTAGGACCTGATCATACAAACTTACCCATACTATTGTCAGGAGACAAGTAAATATTGAATGTAGTTGTCACACATTCCCTTGAGCCCTGATCAGTAGTTGTGACTTTCACTGTATTATTGGTTTTCTTAGTAAGGATGCATGGGATAAGCATAAGGCTAGGACTAAAGATAAGACCAGGGACTAATAGTATTCAGAATATTGGTCGGATTAGATTGGCCGAATGGTTCTTATCTGCACTTTAATTCTATGTTCTGTGTAAAGGACATTCAAAAATGGAAAACAAGCCATTTTGGTGGAAGTTTAGAGCACCAGACTTCCACTTATATTATCTTAAAGGCCCTTTAAATGTTAAAGGGGGTACTCCGGCCCTAAGACATCTTATCCCCTATCCAAAGGGGACCCGCAATCTCTCATGCAGCACCCACCCGTCTGAAGGCTCTGTGTCTGAAGCCTCACGACCAGTATCCAGAGTATCTTGACGTCACGACTCTGCCCCCTTGTGATGTCATGCCACGCCCCTTCAATACAAGCCTATGGGAGGGGGCATGATGGCGGGACCCCCGCAATTAGACATCTTATCCCCTATCCTTTGCATAGGAGATAAGATGTCTTAGGGATGGAGTACCCCTTTAAGGGTTAGATAGATCAAGCAAACTGAGTCTGACCATAGGTTGTTCTATTGCATTGGCCAATAAAAGGGTAT
Source organism: Hyla sarda (assembly GCF_029499605.1). NCBI lineage: Eukaryota > Metazoa > Chordata > Amphibia > Anura > Hylidae > Hyla > Hyla sarda. The sequence goes on from NC_079191.1 coordinate 416,760,995, forward strand.
TATATTTAGAAACAATTAGCACCTATCCAGTAGACAATTTATAAACAATAGACAGGTTGGAGTACAACTACTGAGACCCCTATCAATTACCAGAAAAGGGGTTTCTGGTTCCATATTCCACCCCAGTTCTTGCTTCATTTAAATTGTATACTGCTGACCCCACTAAGCTAGAACAATATCCAATACTAAGTTTATAGTATCCACAATGACATGTCTTCTTGGGTTACAAGGACTTGTAAGTGCAGTTTTTGTGGTTCAGTTTTTACCACTGAGGTTGATCCTGTAAGATATCTGTAGACATGACCTGTGGCCAGGATAGGCTTAGGTTATGTGAGCCCAGCATGGCACATCAGCGTCTGCACCCTGCCCAGAGAGAATATATATATAATAAGCAATAGCAACTAATATTTACAATCATATTTACAATCAAGTATCACATCCTCCAGTCATCCACTGGCAGATAAAGGAGAAGCATCTGTCCCTTCCCTGGCGGCGGTGTCCTCTCTGGCCACACACGCCCAGCGTCTTCCATCTACCTTTGTCTTGCTGTTGTTTAGTTAAGGCTATATTGTACTTTGTAAACACACAACACAAGACTCAGGTTGTTTGAACACTGCTTTAGGTTCAGCTGCAGTACACCGTTTCTCTGATCTTTTATGTTCCTGAGCAGATGTCTTTCATTAATTTATGGATTTATCATCTTTTGCTTTTTTTTTTTTTTTTTTTACACCTGGCAGCTGGCTCAAGTTTCAGCAGTTATTGTCTATTTTGCATTGCGCATAGAATTGAATATCATCTGTCTTCACAAAGCTAAGGCTACGAGAACCGAGGCAGGCTGCGTGAACTTCTAGGCTGGAGATTGTTTGAACATCTAGCACACTTACCTCCCCCCACCAACTCCTTAATATTTATTTGTGCTCATTTTCTTTCCCGGCCTTGAATGGGGCTTAGCTCGTGTTCGGTACAGCTGTATGTTTACTGAATCTATTCCATCATGACTCATTGTGCGTGTGTAAGTATCCTGGAAACAGCCAGGGCTTTTCTTGGAAGAACAGTTGGGTTTTCAGTGCAGTCACTTAAAAGGGAAGCTCACCAATTGGTCACTTATACAATATTTACTAAACAGCGTCATGCTCCCCGCATGAAGGCGTCATGCTTGCTTTTTTTGGGCAAACTGATTAAAAAACACCAAAATTGCTCCATAGGAAGTGCCCCACAAACACAAGAAATGTGACTACATTGAACAAGCTGAGGGCTTTATGCAGAAAATTAACATTTTAATTTGCACCTAAGAATTTAAAGGGGTACTCTGGTGGAATTTTTTATTTTTTTTTAAATCAACTGGTCCCAGAAAGTTAAACAGATTTGTAAATTACTTCTATCAGAAAATCTTAACCCTTTCAGTACTTTTCAGCTGCTGTATGCTCCACCGGAAGTTGAATTGTTCTTTTCAGTCTGACAACCGTGCTCTCTTCTGACACCTCTGCTTGTCTCAGGAACTGTCCAGAGTATTAGCAAATCCCCATAGCAAACCTTTATTACTCTGGACATTTCCTAACAACTTCCTCTGGAGCATACAGCAGCTAAAAAAGTACTGGAAGAATTAAGAATTTTTAAATTTACAAAGTTATTTACAAATCTGTTTAACTTGCTGGCACCAGTTGATTTAAAGGGGTACTCCTGTGGAAAACTTTTTTTTTTTTTTAAGTCAACTGGTGCCAGAAAGTTAAACAGATTTGTAAATCACTTCTATAAAAAAAATCTTAATCCTTCCAATATTTTTTAGGGGCTGTATACTAAAGAGAAATCCAAAAAATAAATGCATTTCCTCTGATGTCATGACCACAGTGCTCTCTGCTGACCTCTGCTGTCCATTGGAGGAACTGTCCAGAGCAGCATATGTTTGCTATGGGGATTTTCTCCTGCTCTGGACAGTTCCTAAAATGGACAGCAGAGGTCAGTAGAGAGCGCTGTGGTCATGACATCAGAGGAAATGCATTTCTTTTTTGGATTTCTCTTTAGTATACAGCCCCTTAAAAGTACTAGAAGGATTAAGATTTTTTAATAGAAGTGATTCACAAATCTGTTTAACTTTCTGGCACCAGTTGATTTAAAAAAAAAAAAAAAGAGTTTTCCACAGGAGTACCCCTTTAAGTTGTTTAGGGACATCTATCATGACATATCACATTGTACACTCAATGTATCTCAGTTATGTATATATACTGTAAGTGCATGTTTCTGTTTCAACAATATGAATCTATGACCCAGATTTTTTCTTTTATCCATAAGCAAATTACAATGGCCACATACAGGGACTCCCTCCCTTCTAGATATTTGGGGTCTTGTTGCTGCAGAGTGTGTTTTTGAATGAGAATCCTTACATAAATGCTAATATTGGGATAACAATATGTTATAGGTAGATATTTCTGAGTAATAGATAGATATTAGATAGATATGAGAGATGGCATGGTTGCCCAGAATGATATAAACACATAAATAAAATAAATTAATAAACAGATAGATATAGTTAGTTTCCTTCTATTTTCTTTGATACAATAAATTAGTTTATTCTGTTGCAAATGTACATTACACACTCCAACTACATTGTACACAATAACCTCTCCCTAGTCAGACTCTCTGTAATAACACATGGGTTTATCTCAAGCTCAAGTGAATATTGTACAATAATTTTAAGGTTTTGATATAACGTTCCCAGGCATTTTAGATGTTAACACAATAGTTTTCTCATCTCATTTCACAACACATTGAAACATGCAAACACCAAGATGTAATTCATCCAGAAGTTTTGACTTTCCTGAAAGTCTTATCTCCAAGCAGTAGGTGACAGCTTGCTGCAGTTATTTCATTTATGCATTTTGACAGATGGCACTGGAGAGTATAATGCACTTTTAGACTTCTCTATCAGTCTAATGGAGGTAACTGAAGGTTCTCTCAATTCTTCTCTTGGCACAAGAAGTATGTCAGCGAAATTACCTTCCTTTGTAATGATTAAACCTCTGAGGCAAAGCTGCTAAAAGTTTATTTCAGGAGCTGGGTGGATAGATAAATAGATATGAAATAAATGGATATGAGATAGATGAATATGAGATAGATATATAGACAAAGGTATGTGATAGATAGACAAATAGATAAATATGAGATAGAAGAACTTATTTTATCCTTTAACACAGCTGTGTTAGGCCCCGTTCACATCTTTAAACTGTACACTTGCAATGTATGCCAGGAAAGCTTCCAGCCTTCGTTCACTTGACAGAGGCCAAAAATGTCCATTTGGCCTTGGTAGGTGCTATATACATTAGTATATCTTTCTTTGCTGTATAGAAGTACATAACAGGCTATTTTATTCTGTGTGTTCTATACAGATATATAAAGTAAAAACAACTTTTATCATGTTTTTTTTTTTACAGTGCGTGATGTATGCTGTTGTGTGCCTGTACATTAACATATGCCTGAGCCGTATGTACTGTATATTTTAGGCAGTATTCCAGATGTATGCATTTGAGTTGTGAACACAGCCTTAGTTCTTAGCTGTACAGAAGTTAAGATGTTGTGAAAGCAGTGGGTTTACCTGAAATCATGAAAAACCACAAGAAATATGAGATGCCAAATAGCAAACCCAGCTCTTCATCTGTTTATATATAATAATAATAATTATTATTATTATTAGTATTATGAATTTGTTAGTAATAAATGTTAAATATATATTGACATATTTTAGATAAATTAATTAATATAATTGTGTATAGGCCTCAGCACTGCAATACATCACAGAGTTATGAACATCTTTACTTTATGCACAAAGTTAACCATTAAGTTCTGTTTCAATGAATGTTCTTTTATGTCCTTAAAACAGACCAGGGAGCACGGTGGGGAAGAAGACTAAATTGACCTTGGGGGGGCCACATTGATTTTCTCCACATGCATCTTAATTTCTGATAAATTATAAAGCCATTAATTTGCAGAGGAAATGGCAGGCCCAGCCTGCGGCACAGATGTGTCCTAAGCAGACAGGCTTACAGAGCTTACAATAATGCCAAGAAGTGCTAGAGGAAAATTAGTAGGCCTAAAGTGTTATGGTTAGCCCTCCGTCCTCCGGGAACTGTTTTGGTTGTTTTTATGTGCCAATTATATAGATTGTAGGGTTTTTAAACTATTACGCAGGTGGCCATTTACAATACATATGGATGGAGATAGAGAGATAGATAGACAGAGAGATAGATAGAGAGATAGATAGACATGGCATAGACAGATACATAGATACATTTGAGATAAATAGATTTTCACAGATCTGTACCAGTGTTATCTTCTGATATATGTACAGTATATAAAATATATGATCTGACTATGATTATGTATGATACATAATAAAATTATAGCTTTGATAATTTAATATAATAATAGCCCCTGGCAATGAGACTGTGTATACAGTACTGTGCTACATATTGGTACCTGTTTTTATTGTATTTTATGCTTTTATGTGCTTCTTTCACTGAGTGTTTTCCTTGACTAGCACAATTCTACATGCAGGAAGGCCTGTCTCCAAATCACTTGAAAAAAGCCAAACTCATGTTTTTTTACACGCGCTATCCAAGCTCCAACATGCTGAAAACCTACTTCTCAGATGTAAAGGTAAGTCCCTGCTATTTTCTCTTTAGTCCCATTTGTTCTGTGCAAAGTAGTGTCTCTCTCTGCTGGGGAACATGTTCAAGGGCAGATTTATGGTGGTGGGTGTCTTTATATAAGTTATGAAATAAAATATATTGTAATTGGAGAGATTTGGTTACTGCCTCCGGAATATAGGGCAAGAAGTTATTATCTTTTAATACTGTTTTAACACTGAATTCTGGTTTGTGCCAATATGATTTTATACTAAACGCATTTGCAATCACGGAAGGCTTTTCAAAGCTTACAGCCCAAATCCACAATTGGTTAACATTTTGACCCAGATTTATAAAACAGTCCTGCATCTCTGTATTAATCCTTTGCTATCCCGAGGGGTCTCATTTATCATATTATGTATGATTCTACTATCTGATCTGATATCTCACCACGTAGGTAAGTTCATCAAATTCCTGACTAGTGGACATTTTGAATGATGTCTCCAAACAGATGTGAATGTGACGAGGATACTGGTAATACAAGACACATTGGATAGAGGGGGGATTTATCAATGCTTACACCAAACTGGTGTAGAAAAAAGTCACAAAGTCTGCGCAATGCTCAAACTTTATGAACAAAACTCAGGAATGGTTGCATATTGTAGATGAAAATAAGGATTTGGAAAAAATGTGCTACTTTATTAAGACAGAAACCTGCCATGCTAGTCTTGGACACGGGAGGACAAAATACTCTAAAGCCAGAGCAATTTAGACCTCCTTAGGACAGTTTTATCTTATTAGTGGTCCAGCAATAAGATCTATCCAAAGAGGTCAATAGAGAACAACCCAAAAAGTAAAGAGAATGTAGAATTTTTTTGTTGGCACATTGGATTCCTGTCCATAGTTATCAAAAGTCTTAATTAAAATAAAGGGTCTGTTGTTTTTATTTTTCAGTGTCACTCTTGTCCATGATTGTGTCCACTGTTACAGCTTAGCCTCATTCAAGTGCATTGGGTTGAGCTAAAATACCAGGTACAATCTTAAGACAAGAGGTGAGCTGTATAGGAATAGAGTTCTTGTGTCCAATCCAGTTAGAGCACTGAGCGATTCAATAGCACAACTGTGTGGTTGACGGTCACCTAAGTAGCTCAGTATTCAGCAGGTTGAGTATTGAGCAGTAGTGGAGGATTTGTGGGGGGGGGGGGGGGTGAACCATTCAATATGAGGAAGGGAACCTTCTCTTTCCTATTCTGGCATGTTTATAATGTATAGTTACACATTCAACAATCCCTTGGAGCAGCCCAAGAAGGCTTCCTGCACTTTTTATATGGGCCATTGGTTCTGCAGGATAAAAGTATTTAGATTCTATAGAAAGGTTGTTGATCAAAGGATTTATTCTGATTGCCAGATTTGTAGTCAGGAAGGACTCCACGATGTGGCTTCGGCGTGATTGACAGCCTGCGTCACCTCTCTGCTTCGTCTGCTTAGGCAGCATAGCGATGACGCGGCCCGTCAATCACGCCAAGGGGTTGTCACTACGGCTGGAGCGACGGGCCCTCGTAACTACATTCCCATTAAAACATAGGCCATTGATTTAACAAAAAATCGATACAAATATAGAAAAACACTTTATAAAACTTTTCTTTTATTCTTTCTATGTATTTCATAATTTCCTATGAATACAAGATCTTATTAAAAACATTACTTTTTATTTACTTTTCATATGCTATTATTTTATTTTTTATTTTATAACTTTATACAGCCTATAAAATCTTTTAGCCTCCCACTGACATCTCTTAGAACAGACTTAGTCTTGATAAAAAGCATCAGAGTCATTAATTATACAGAAGTCATTTATTAGTTGCCTTTTTCCCATCCGTCTTATACATTGTCACAGCAGCATATGCTTATGAGTCGAGGGCAGTCCCATCCTCCATGTATCAAAAAAGACATTGTTAACATTCTAAGTGATAATCATGTGATAAAATCCGAGGACGCCTAATAAACGTCAGGGGCGGCCGGCACAGATTACAGCGTGAACGTTCGTCTAATTGTCTCGTCTGCGCTGCTTTCCCATACTTCTGCTTACATAAGCAAACTGCTGCGTGTCACTCTCCTTTTCTAAAGAAAACACTACATTGACATTCCCCTTGCACTTGCTGCGGAAAAAACAAAAGTGTTGATTGTCTCTTATTTACTACTTAATTTGTTGTTGACGTCGTCTACACAGAAGATGAACAAAGTGACAGATTCAGGGCACATTATTCAAATGAGGCGATGACTCCCAGCTGCCTCAATCTACAGAATATTGGACCCGCCTATTTACTTACTATCAAATCTTAACTAATTGTTTCTTCACATTGCCTTGAATTTATATTAATAACTTAAGGGAAACGCAAGGCTGGTGCAGCATTCACTCCATAGATTCATGGGGTGTCAATATAGAAATAATGCTATAAACACTAAATGGTGTTCCAAACCAAGAATTGGTTTAAATAAGACAAGTGTGAACAGAACCTTATTGCAATGCCGTGTATAAACACAGATTAGCCCTGCTTCAGTGCATTCAGAAAGTCTTCATACCCTTTTTTCTCATTTTCACATTTTATGTTGTGAACAAAAAAAAAAGTTCTCCCCATCATTCTGTACTCAATACCCCATAGTAACAAATTTAAAACAGAATGGTTTTGTGGTTTTGTAATGGAAATATGTCTAATTTATTGAATAGAAAACTAAGTGTCCAGACTCTTTAGGGAACGTTCACACACATAGAATCCTGCGCAGATTTTATGTGCAGGATTTGTAACTGCAGATTAGAAGCTGTGCTCAGTCATTTAGATTACATTGAAATCTGCAGCAGAAAATCCTGCGCATCAAATCTGCGTACATGTGAACGTACCCTTACTTACGACTTAGCTGAAGCCCCTTTGGCAGTGAAAACGACCTCCAGTCTTCTTGGGGATGAGGCCACAAGGTTTACACACCTGGATTCTGGGATTTTCTGCCATTCTTCTCTGCAGGTCTTCGCATGTTGGATGGGGACTGTTGGCGGAAACCATTTTCAGGTCTTTCCTGAGATGTTAAATTGGGTACAAGTCAGGGCTCTGACTGGGCCACCCAAGGACATTCACAGAGTTGTCCCTAAGCCACTTGTCTTGTGGTTTCATCAGACCAGAGAATCTTGTTTCTCGCAGTCTGAGAGACCTTTAGGCACCTTTTTACAAACTCCTAGTGGCTTTCATGTGTTTATTACTTAGTATAGGCTTCTTTATGGCCACTCTGCTAATAAGCCAAGATTGGTGGAGGCTGCAGTTATGGTTGACCTTCCGGAGGTTTCTCCCATCTGCACACAGCATCTTTAGAGCTCAGATAGAGTGACTATTAGGTCCTTGGTCATCTCTCTTACCAAGGCCCTTCTCCCCCGATTACTTAGTTTGGTGGGGCGACTCTACCTCTAGGAAAAGTCTTGGTTGTTCCAAGCTTCTTTTGCGGTAACATCAGAAAACAGCTTGTTCATGTGGAAAATAGGGTTTTGAAACGGCCATTCTTTAATTATGACTGTTTTCTTCCATAAACAGCGCTATAACTGTACATGGGTTGTTGGCAGGTGTGGCGCTGATTTTGTAAGAAATCAACCAAGTTTTTTCCTAATCCTGTACAAGCCCTTTCAAGAGAAAACTCACATTTAGTAACTCACTTTTACTTTCAACATTCTAGATTACATTATAACATGTTTCATCTTTTATTATGCTTAAGTTTTCTTAAGACAATCTGGTCTCTTTTTTCTAAGAGCAACAACTTTTTTTTCTTAAATATGAATAAATAGGAAAATAGACATCCAAAAGTAAAAAGTAAATGATGAGTAAAACATATTTAGCATTTAAATACTTTATTAGGCTGGGTTCACACCACGTTTTTGCAATACAGTTCCCGTATCAGGTTTTTGATGAAAAACGGATTCCTCAAAACAGGACTAAACTGTATCAAAACGTGTGTACAAATTTGAGCCCGTATATGGTTAGGAATCATATACGGTTTTAAAAAAATGATGTCCGGTTACATCCGTTTTTAAGAAAAAAACGTATACGTTTTTAACTTTTCACTCCATTGTGAATAAAGTTTTACTTGTTTGATTGAAATTCCAAGAAAAAAACTGTGCAAAGTCAAAAACCGTATGGTGAAAACCGGATGGAACGCACATACAGTTCTGTAGAGCTCCCATTGACTCCCATGTTAAAAAGAAAAGAACTTATACGTTTCAATACGGTTTTTCACCCGGACCAAAAACCGTGGTAGGCTACGGTTTTGGGTACAGGAAAAAAAACTGACAAAACCGTACGGGATGCAAAACAGACACAACCTGATGCATCTTTTGGCATATGGTTTTCAATGGAGAGTCAATGCATGCGGTTTTCAATACGGTTCCGTACGGTTTTCAAATTGAAAACGTATACGGGAACTGTATTGCAAAAACGTGGTGTGACTATTGGTGTGGCCTTACTATTTTGTATAAAACTGTATCTATTTGTATAAAAACTATGGGGGAGATTTATCAAAATCTGTGCAGAGGAAAAGTTGCCCAGTTGCCCATAGCAACCAATCAGATCGCTTCTTTCATTTTGCAGAGGCCTTGGTAAAAATGAAAGAAGCGATCTGATTGGTTGCTATGGGCAACTTTTCCTCTGCACAGGTTTTGATAAATCTCCCCAGATGTCTGTAAAGAACAGAACAAATCCAATGATGGCTGTAACCTTGAATTGTAGGAATTCCATTGAAAAATACAGGAGACCAAGATTGATACACACATTACAATCATATTGTGTTTTTTGACATATTTTGTTTCAGTTTCGAAAAATGTTAACAAACAATGGGACATGACTACAACACAGAAATAAACTATAGAGACAGATAGGAATTACAATAACTTCATTTGTATTTAATAAATGTCATTTTAAACTCTTTAGATATTTCTATAATAAAGCTAGATGTTAAACATTAATAATTTACATTAATCCATTAATCATTTTCTTGTTTTATGAATTGTAGACTTTAATATTATAAGTCAGAGAGTTGTTTCCTATCTGGCTACTGTACCAGGATGTTACTCATCAATCCATAGAACACACACGGCGATGCTATGATAAAATGATATAAGGCACTTTTTACTTAAAGCAGATGTCTTCTCTAAAAGCTTTATTAAGTTTGTATACAGCTTAGCAGATTTCATAGGGACATGGCCACCTGTCCTTCTCGTCAGCTGCGGCCACTAATTTTATATTAGCGTTGGGCTTTAGAAAGATACAAGTCCTGTTTCATTTTTTGCTATGCACGTGCCCTCAATCATTAAAGGTTCTTGTGAGGAGCAGGAGAAGCCCTCTGTGATGCTGTAACTCGCCCTTTTTTATTAAATATGCAGCTTCCTGTCACTCGTGCGAATATTTATTCATACTTTATTCAGTAACAGGTTTCATCATGTTTATATTTGTTGTGATTGACTATCCAGTGACCGCTAAAAAAAGGGAGAATAAAGTAAGAGGCTACATAGAGTCATTACACCTCATCATATGGAGTGGTTAGCACTCCATGGTGCTTAGAGTTATTCTTTCCAAATAGCAATGCTTATATCAAAGAATACATGTGAAATATGGCATGTGATATAGAACATGCCCCAATTTGCTTTAGATTAAGTTCATAGGAAGAGTGTATTTGTATGACATCAAAGGCATACTGTATAGCCCCATAGAGGTCGTGTAAGAATTGCAATACTGTTGTGTGCCTGAGCCCTAAGTGTATACAGTTTTGTAAGTATATTGTCTGTTTTGCAGAGGGCAGGGAGATAAAGACATGTTGTCTGCTATTGATGTTGGTATATATGTGGATAACTTATCATCAGTGGTCCTTCACTCACTATCCAAGCTAGTAGACAAAGCCTGAGCTTACATTGCAGGTTTGGGGTTTTTTGTTAAGCAGGAATGGTTTTGTACCTTTGTGGCACATTTGTTTAAGGTCATTGTTTTTCATGAAGCTTCTTTATTTTTTTTTCAGAACTTTCAACATCAGAATTCTCTCTATCTTTGTATCTTTAGTTAAGATTAATGATTAATTAAAATAAATTCAACTAAAACAGTGACACTATATTTACTACTGATGCTTGGTTGAAGCTCTTGGCATAAACAGTCTAGTGTGTTCGGCTCCTCCCATGAATAAATTGACACCAAAACCCTGCCCCCGAGCAAAAGTAAATCCAGAGTAGGGTTAGAAAAAAGTGTTCTTAAGCCAGTGTTTCTCAAGCGCGGTCCTCAAGACCCCCCCAACAGGTCATGTTTTCAGCTTTTCCTTAGTCTTTCAGAGGTGATATAATTATGGTCAGTGAATCAGGCATCACCACAGTTAAATCACCTGTGAAAGACTAAGGAAATCCTGTAAACATGACCTGTTGGGGGGTCTTGAGGGGGTCTTGAGGACCGCGCTTGAGCGCGGCCCAGATTTACTAATACCATCTGGTTTTCACAATGATGCCGCACTAGGGTTGTGGGTTCTCCTCCCACTATATTCATTAAGTGTCTGCTTGCTGCTTAGAGTCTATGGGGGTTTTCTCTCAAGCAAATCGGTGCACCATTTTGTACTAACATGTGCCAAACTGCGCAGATACCTGCAAAGTTCATGCACTAGCCTCTAAGGGGAAACCAATCATAAATGTTTTCTGTAAAAATTTGACAAAGTAGGTGCAAGTTCTTAAAAAAACTGACAGAAAGCCCCATACAAAAGCTCACAGTAAATCTGTGTCTGCTTTTTTTGTACTCATTGGAATAGGAATAAGCTGCAGTACCAGACATAGCCGCATAGAGTTTTGCTATATCTAGAATGCAGTTTTTGGCTATGTACGCACAAAGGGAAAAGTTAGTGGCAATTTTCATCCATATTATAAAATACACCACTAAATTTTACACTGTGTGACCATAGCCCACGTACCGTATGCAATGCATCAAATCTGCATTACCAAATCCACAATGGATATAGTAGGTGTGAATGTACCCTTATTCTGCAAATATCATGCAAATCACTGCTCTACGTCGTCCTGTATACTGAAATGTATAATCCAAGTAAATGATTGTAGAACAACATTACATTGACAAGCTTCAGAGCCCAAATTACAGTTTTCTCTTTTCAAGTGGTTCCACCTGGAACATAAGACACTTAAAACGAATTTGCCCCAGACGTCTCCCGGACTGACTCGCACAGTGTCACCAGTGAGACCATTTGGAGCAGGTTGTCGTGCCAAAGTGGTTTTATGCCTTGTGCTGTTTCCTTTCTGAAAGAGAAGCCTTTGTGAGAGGCAGTGTCAAAGCCCAGATAACAGAATTGATTTCACCCTAGTGTTTCATTAATTGTGCAGGTCTTTAGGACACATTGCTCTTTCCCTCATCTGATGTTGGCTGTAGGCTCTGCAGGTGTTATCACCTCAAGGGTCAGGCCGGTTTAGAAAAGATTTAGAAAGGAAGACAAATGTGGCCTTTTCACTGCTGTCGAGACCAGTATAAAGTAAAGGGCACTTTCTGTGCGTGATTATTATTCATGTAATGGTTTAACAGGACGGGCAAGGTGGAAGAATGATTTTCCAGATCATTTTACATATATATATATATATATATATATATATATATATACACCGTATATCATATAGCTCTATGTATTTCTTCTAATTCTTCATATACACAATTCTGGTTCTAAATCAGTCTGTTATAAACTTTTTATCCCTTAAAGACCTTGCCAATTTTCGATTTTGCACTTGCTTTTAGATAGCCATTACTATTTTTACTATTTAATTTTACATCTACACACATATGAGGGATTGTTTTTTTTTGTTTGTTTTTTTTTGTTTTTTGCGAGAGCAATTCTACTTTGTTATGACTTCCTTTATTTTTCCATAACATATTCTCCAAAACGGCAAAAGAAATACTTGTAAGGTAAAATTCAAGAAAAGAAGGCAATTTTGTAAATTTGGGGGAGCTTCTTATTTATGCTGGTAACCATGCGTTCAAATTAGCATGTTATCTTAATTCTTTAGGTTGGCACGATTACAATACCCAATTTGTATAGTTTCCCTCATGTTTTACTACTTAAACATTTTTTTTACTTTTTATAATTTTTTTTTTATTGGCATTTTCTGACCCCTATTACTTTAACTTTTTATTTTTCTGGACATGGGGCTGCATAAGGACAAATTTTTTGTGCTGTGATTGGTACAATTTTTTTTAATTGCCTTTTACTGCATCTTCTGGGAAATTATGTGATAAAAAAACCCACAATTCTGGGGTTTAATATATTTTTATGTTTACAACATTCACCGTAGGGAATAAATAATGTTATATTTAATTTGTTCGAACTATTCTACATGCGCTCATACCAAATATGTTTATTTTTAACATGTTTTCATATTTTTTTTATGGAGAATGGAAAAAGGGGGTGATTTAAACTTTTAATATAGAAGGGGTTAATCTTTGTGTGTGAAACATTTTATTATTATTAATATTTGTGTTATTATTATTAATCCCTTAAGGACAGCAGGTTTTTTCATTTTTGCACTTTCGTTTTTTCCTTCTCACCTTTTTAAAATCATAACGCTTTCAATTGTCCGCCTACAGAATAATATGAGAGCTTGTTTTTTGCGCCACCAATTTTACTTTGTAATGGCTACAATAATTTTTTTTTACATTATATTGGAACAGTAAAAAAACACCGGTTTACAGAAGTCAGAGCAGCAATACAAAGGTAGTAAATACAGGGAAAATACAGCAAAACGTGCATACCAATGTACATAAATAATCATTCTGGCTGTAGACTTGTATCAACAGTAAAAGAGAACATACAACATAACAATCCAGTCATGTGAATGGACGAAATATATCCGTCCTACCTTACCCACCAGTAACAGAGTACAGAGCTTAACGGACACTCGTGTCAAAGCTGCCTGTAAAATATGGGGATAAAGGGGAAGGAAAAGGGAGACACGACTTCAATAATTTTACCACAAAAGCTACGGCGAAACCAGAAAAAAAATATTTGTGGGGCTTTCATTTGTACGTAGCGCACTTTTCGGATAAAATTACACCTTATCTTTATTCAGTAGGTCCATACGAATAAAATGATACACAACTTATATAGGTTTGATTTTGTTTTACTTCTGTTAAAAAATTATAACTTAATGCACGAAAATTTGTAGGTTTAAAATTCCCTCTTCTGACCCCTAAAACTTTTTTATTTTTCCATTTACCGGGCGGTATGAGGGCAAATTTTTTGTGCCATGATTTAAAGTTTTCATCGGTTCAATTTTTGTTTTGTTTTTGATGGGACTTTTTGATTGTTTTTTTATACATTTTTTTTAGAGTATACAAAGTGACAAAAAAAAATATGCAATTTTGGACATTGGTATTTTTTTTTACATATACACCATTGACTGAGAGGTTTAATGAACATTATATTTTTATAGTTCGGACATTTACCCATGCGGTGATACCACATATGTTTATTTTTATTATGTTTTTATATTTTTTGTATAGAATTTGGAAAAAGGGGTTGTTTAAAACTTTTAATTAGGAAGGGGTTAATGTGTGTCTTTATAAAGTTTTATTAAACTTAATTTTTTTTTTAACACTTTATTAGTCCCCTCAGGGGACTTTTAGGAGGAATCATTAGATTCCTCATACAGATCAATGTAATTCCATAGAACCACATTCATCTATGTGCTCTGCACTCGATTGATAAAGCCTGGTTCAGCTAGGCTTTATCATTGCGAGAGTCGGGACCAGCGGAGGAACTGAGGTAAGCCTCAGCCGTGGATCGCCACCCCCCCATTCCCCCCGCACGATCGCCCTGCGGGGGGGAGATCCACCCCACTGGACCATCAGGGAGTGTTTACAGGTCTCTTTAGACACCGCTGTCGATGTGGCGATCTAAAGGGTTAATAGCCGTCCGCTTCGATCGCCGCATGTCAGCTATTAACGCCTGCCCTCAGATACAAGAATCAGCTCAGGGCCGGCCGATATGGTGCAGGCTTGAGTCGGTTGAGTATACACATCCTTGGTCATTGAACAGTAATTTTTTCCCTTTTTTTTTAACAAATTACTGGTCCCCTTCGGGGATTTTTATTATAAATCATTAGATTCCTCATATAGATCAATGTGGTTGTATTGTACTGCTTTTATCTTTGTGCTCTGTGCTTGATTGATAGAGCCTGCTGCAGACAGGCTTTATCAATTGCAGAGCCATGGACTGACAGAAAGGAGAGGTAAGCCCTCCAGCTACCTAAACAGTGAATTGCACACCCTTTCCCCCACCCCCGATTGCTCCTTGACCAATTTAAAAAGATCTGTCTGGTATCTTTGTGCGGCACCATATTCCCCTGTATAAAATCAAAGTCATGTAGTGCTACATTGTGTGCCCATAGATATTTATGGGTACTTCATTATGCACCGTACTGTATACACCTCACCAAAAGACCACCTCTTTGAGAAGACTACTTCCTTATGCAGACCAAATTTTGTGTGATAGATAGTAGTGCTGGGCGGTATACCGGTTCATACCGAATAAACAAAATAAACTTTAACTCACCTTCCTATGTTCCCCCGTTGCTCTGGAACCGGCCTCACGGTCCATCCGCTGCTCTTGCTGCTTCTTAGATGACAGTGCGCTCAGCCTATCACCACCCGAGGCAGGACATCGCTGCGGCCGGTGATAGGCTGACGGCTCTGTGACGTTCCCATCCCCAGGAAGCAGCATGAGGCTCGCATAGCTGGACCGTGAGGCTGGTAACGGGGGAATGTAGGAAGGTGAGGTAAAGTTTATGTTGTTTATTTTTGCTGCCCGGGCACAGGATAGTACAGTACAGCGCAGCGGCTGATAATTATTTGGGGGGGGGGGAGAAAAGCAGCACTCGCGGGTCACATGTGATTAGTCCCATCATATGATTAGGGGGACAGCGCAGCGCTGGGCTGATAAACCGGAGGGAGGAGAGAAGAAGCGCCCACGGGTCATATGATGATGGGGGGGTAAATACCGTTAAATACCGTGGAACCTCCATAATTTACAAAAATACTGTGATACACATTTTTGGTCATACCGCCCAGCTCTAATAGATAGTTCCACCATATATAATGCACCCCTTAGAAGACCTTTTTTGGGGTGGTCTTCTGAAAGATGTTGCACTGTTGTTGTATGAAAAGATGCTGCCATAGGTTAAACACCAGATTTTATCCTGTTTTGATTGTGTTTTACATTTTCCTGTAGTAGTATCATAAATGTTGCAAAACTACATCTCTTTGAGCAGGCCAGTTGTGGTAGTATCGCAACAGCTTGAGAACTACAGGTTGTAGTCAACTCCTAGCAGTCGAACAAAAGCTGAGTGACAGGGTTTATTTGATGGCGCTTACCGCTGTTAACAATCAGCCTTGTAATATGGTTACATTTCACATCCATTATTATCTTTTATAGGTTGTTCGATGCATAGAGCAATTGTTTGTACATATTTTGACAAGTCCTTTAGTAGTGTCCCAGTGGGAATAACTCGCACAGACCTCATTAGATCCTGATAGAAAGGCACCGAGGGGTCAAGCATAAAGAATCCCTTTATCCCGTATTACTAAGCTTATTGCCCATTCCCTTAAACTTTCTCTGCTCTCAATTATACAGGCTGTGAACTGTGCAAAAGAATGGGTGGAGTGAGCAGGTTATCTGCAGACAAGTCGCACTAGAGAGACTTACTAAAAGGCTAGGTTTCCACACCAGAAAAACTGCCACAGGTTTTTCCTATGTTTTGGCGATTTAATGTATTTAACGATTTTTTTTATTGCGAAACTTGAACACATTTTTAATAAAGTTTGTGTGTTTCAGTTTTTTTTTTTCTCAATGTTTAATTTTTTTTGTTAGTACTACTACTCCCAGCATGGAACAGACTGTTCCATGATGGGAGCTGTAGTACCTGTACTAATAGAAAGATCATCCTGGGTGTCACTCCTGACACCCAATGCAATTGTCCTATCTATTGCAGAGATGCGGAGCGGCTCTATACAGCACTCGCATCTCTGCTCTGTACTCCGGCCGGCCAGTGATATGAATAGATATTCACCTCACTCATTCATATTTTCAGCCCAGAGTGGGGATTGGCCAGATGGTTGCAGCCAATCACCGCTCTCAGCGGGAAATATGAATCAGTGATGTTCTATTCACATCACTGGCCGGCCGGAGTATAGTGCAGATCATCTAGTGTAGATAGGACGATCGCATCGGGTGTCAGGAGTGACACCCTCTGTGATCTGTTCTTAACTGCAGGTACTACTTCTCCCAACATGGAGCACACTCTGCTTCATGCTGGGAGCTGTAGTACCTGCATTAATAGACAGATCGCAGCAAGTGTCACTTCTGATCGTCCTGCACAATGTATGGATGCGGGCTATTCTCTTCTATGGTCCCCTGCACTGATGTATATATACACCTATTCATATTTCCCACAGATTGGCTTGGCTGGAACCATTCGGCCAATTACAGCTCTCTGGAGAAATATGAATAGGTGTATATATACGGCAGTGCAGAGGACCATAGAAGAGCGTCTGGCCCCATCTATAAATGATACAGAAGGATTGCAACGGACCCGGGGCGATCTGTCAATTAGTACAGGTACTACCACTCCCATCATGGAACAGTGTGTTCTATGCTGGGAGTAGTAGTACTACCTAAAAAATATTTTAAAAAGCGCCAACAAAAATACCAAAGTTAAAACCCACATGGTGTTTTTCTTGGGGAGGAAAATGCCAAGATTTTCCTTAAAAAACACCTTGATTTTTCTCAACAAGAGGTTGTTTTTTTAAAAACTAAAAATAGCTGAAAAACGCCAAAAGGATTAAAAAAATGCCAAACTGAAAAACGCCAAGTGGATATAGCATTTTGCAGTTCCCTATTGATTTGCAGCTAACATCTGGCCGCAGCGTTTTTTCACAAAAAAAAATGGGCGTTTTTATTGGCATTTAAAAAAAAACAAAAAAAAAAACTAAGTGGAAACCTAGCCTTTTTATTCCTTTTTTTTATATTGGCCATTTGCTGTGGAGATTCCAGCCCTGAACTGGTTAATTTTTACTGCTGGAGCTCATTCCATGTAGTTCATTGTTTGGCTATGTTCACACTACGGAATTTCCACAATTTCGCACCAATTCCTTTCAGCAAAGCTGAATTTGCACAGTATTTTGGCGGAATTTGGTGTTCTTAGAACACAGAATTCCACCGAAATTCAAGCCCCCTTGACTTCAATGGGATTCTTCTGTGGAATTCCACAAAAGACTGGTCTTATATTTTTGCAGCTTTCGGAATTTCTGCAGAAGAAATTCTGCTGTCTGAATGGGACTGGGGAATCCCATTGAAATCAATGGACAGTAAATCTTGGCGGAATTTCTGGAGGAATTCTTCCACAGAATTCCACACGGAAATTCCGCCCTGTGAACATACCCTTAATTTCCAGATTGCAAACTACAGATTGTTCCTCATCAATCTCTATTTTGGTTATTAGGGTATGTTCACACTGAGCAATTGGAGAGGACTTTAACGGGTAATTCCTCAGTTCACACTGAGGAATTTCCACATGCGAAATTCCGAGGCAGAATTCCATTCTGCATTAAGAATGAACATGTTCTTTCTTCATGCAGAATCCGCATGTAAATCTCCATAGATCGCAATGTAATTTTTTTTTTCCACCGAATGCAATTCCACGCAAAAAAAAAGGGGGAATTCAAATTGGTCATCCAGCAAAAAAAACAAACATTTTCCTCCTACATTCTGCACGGAAAATCCATGCAGAATTCTGCATTAATTCAGCGCAATTTCCGAGCGAATTCCACGCAAATTCAGCTTGAAAAAAAAAATTCTGCGGTGGAATTTTTAAGCGAGAATTCCTTGCCAATTCCTCAGTGTGAACATACCCTTGTAGTTATAATATTATTACTAATAATAATAGTAAAGTACAGAAATGTCACAGCGTACTGTGCCAGCAGTAAACTTATGATAAAGGCTGAATCTGTGTTTCCAAAGGCTGTCTGGGAATGCTGGGAGATGTAGTTTTGCAACATCTGGAGGCACCCTGTTGGGAAACACTGGTATAGGGTAAAGCTTTATTATACGTTTACATTTTGAAAACATTTTAAAGTTGATTGCTTGAGTATTGCCGATTCACTTTACTATTATATATACTAGTGTAGACAACAACACATCATTTATCACATTGTACATCATCTTGGAGCCATGTAAAATGTTTACAGGTGGTAATGCTTTTAGAACAAACCTGTATGTAAAGGCAATTCGGCATACATTTCAGTTTAAAGATTGTGAAACCTAAATATAGTAAATGACTATTGAAGCTTACAGTCTACAATAAGGCTACTCTCACACAAATCTAATATGTGCATATTTGTACACCAAGCCAGGCCACAGGCTAATACCCCTATTAGCAGCATTATAGATCGTATGATGCCTGATCATTTGCCTGTAATATGGGCAAAGAAATGCATCAATATTACGCTCATGTGAAACAAGCATAAGAGATAGATAAAAGTGTCCACTTGAGTAGATAGTAAGTACAAATAGCTTCTTCCCATCTGGAGAAATCAGCGCAGCCATACAGTATAGGGACATTCCATTGATTTCAGTACTGTGTAATACAGCATTTCCCCTGTGGTGGCGCTGCAGGGAAATTAAAGGGGTATTCCAGGCCAAAACTTTTTTATATATATATATCAACTGGCTCCAGAAAGTTAAACAGATTTGTAAATTACTTCTATTAAAAAATCTTAATCTTTCCAATAGTTATTAGCTTCTGAAGTTGAGTTGTTGTTTTCTGTCTAACTGCTCTCTGATGACTCATGTCCCGGGAGCTGTGCAGTTCCTATGGGGAAATTCTCCCATCATGCACAGCTCCCTGGACGTGACATCATCATTGAGCAGTTAGACAGAAAACTTCAGAAGCTAATAACTATTGGAAGGATGAAGATTTTTTAATAGAAGTAATTTACAAATCTGTTTAACTTTCCGGAGCCAGTTGATATATATATATATATATAAAAAAAAGGTTTTGCCTGGAATACCCCTTTAACTATCTGATGATGACTGCTGATAACTGGAGAATTCAGCAGTAGGACAGCTGTGATCGGGTCATCATCAGGGGATCCATAATACAAATGGATTGTCCAGACCTGGACAGCTTCTTTAAAGAGCCATGTATAATAATAATGATATTAATGATAAGTCCACATATTGAGCAGCACTCAAATCACTCACTCCCTGTCCCCTTTGGGGTTCCCAGTGTTAATTCCAAGTTCACTGTGTGAACACAGCCGCAGTCTATCTGAGGAAAATTTGTAGTCATAATCTATCAATGGTCTCCAATTTGTAACTTTTCAGCTGACGCAGAACCACAGCTCAAAGCATGATCCAGTAACCAGAAGCTGGAAGTTGTCCCACAGAAGTTAGCCCACAGCCTGTATACTGCATACAGATTTACTGCATTACGCTACATTGTACTCCAGGGAGCTACCATCTACCATACTGTATCCTCTTGTGGATTTGTTTAGAATAATTAGGAAGTTTTCCTTACACTAGAGGTGCCTCATCCCGTGGGAAACATGAATCAGCCGCAGAGATTCCTCTGAGTAGATACACAGGTTCTTTTTAATTGCGATTCATTTTAAAACACTAGCGCATTAACGCACTACAGATGTCTTCGCTTGTCTTTTCAGAACAATTGATCCTTCTTTTCCCGTCTTTCTGTGGAAGACAAAAGGGACAATAACAAACAATTAGCAAAATGAAAAGCAAAATGTTCCCTTAGTTATACTTGGGCAGAAAAGTACAGTCAAAAAGCTTCCGGCAGAAGCTCCATGGTTTTATCATTTACCATTGAAAATATTAGACATCTTGTTGCTCACAATCTTATTTGCTGTAGTGATGTATAAAATATACACCATATTTATTTTTCTATTGTCAACCTACATTGTAAAAAAAAAAAGCTATCTGTGAATAGAGTAGTTTATCCAACATAATATGTTTGCTGTACCTTTATGGACTGTTCTACAGTACTAGATAATGTACATTTACCTGCAATAATTTTGTTGTTTTATTATTTATAACCTGATAGGAAGCCATAAACACAAGGGAGCTGTGTGCAGTCTATGCTGGTGGCAGTCACATATGCCCTGGACCGCTGACTATGGGTATCCGCTATGGGGTATGTTCACATACTGTAAAAAAAATAAAAAATTATCACATGAAAATACAGCCATACAAAATATGGCCATGAACATACCCTAGACGCCAGAGGTCCAAACATTGTGACCATCCAGAACTTTACATAGAATTAGTCATATTTATTTCTTTAAAAACATGTTGCATGATAATCCTGTATAGTCCCCTGGTTCTTACTCGTAGCAAAAGGAAAACATTCAGAGGCCCATTAAAAGTTTCTTGCAACATGTTTTTAAAGAAGGGCAAAGAAAAGATTCATTCTATTTAAAGTGCTGGATGACCACATTTTTTTATATTTGGATTGTTGCTCTGCAAGTCAACAGAGATTCTGTGTGCTACAACAATAAAGACTGTTCAGCCTGGATAGTGGATGAGGTGACCATATCATTAAAGGGGTATTCCGCCCCTAGACATCTTATCCCCTATCCAAAGGATAAGGGATAAGATGTCAGATCGCCAGGGTCCCGCTGCTGGGGACCCCGGGGATCGCTGCTGCAGCACCCCGCTATCATTACTGCACAGAGCGAGTTCGCTCTGCACATAATGACGGGCAATACAGGGGCCGGAGCATCGTTACGTCACGGCTCCGCCCCTCGTGACGTCACGGCCTGCCCCCGTGAATACAAGTCTATGGGAAGGGGGCGTGGCGGTCGCCACGCCCCCTGCCATAGACTTGCATTAAGGGGACGGGCCGTGATGTCATGAGGGGCGGAGCCATGACGTCACGCTGCTCCGGCCCCTGTATCGCCCGTCATTACGCACAGAGCGAACTCGCTCTGTGCAGTAATGATGGCGTGGTGCCGCAACGGCGATCCCCGGGGTTCCCAGCAGCGGGACCGCGGCGATATAACATCTTATCCCCTATCCTTTGGATAGGGGATAAGATGCCAGGGGCGGAATACCCCTTTAAAGAAAAGTTGCTAAAGTCGCAGGACTGGTTCAATAATGGGTATGGGGGCCTCCTGACAGATGATAATGTTTCTATAATGCTCTTCCTTAATCCGAACATGCATTTTACGTCCTTCTTTGGGGGGGGGGGGGAGTAGGTTATGAGTCACTTTCAAATACAACAGGTGATATTGCACCCATGATGCCAATGTACACAGAGCTTCAGCTGCTAATGATATCAGGCTGTAGTTATACCATGACATCCATGTTGCCAAGCATACACCTATGTACGTGCAGCTGCCAACAGCTAAGCTGAAGGTATGTGACCATTGATCATTGATCTCATTAGCTTTTAAGGACTTTTTGGGTTGTCCAAAAATAGGGATAGTGTTGAATTGGAGAATTATCACTTATAATCCATAGCTGTTTTTGTGGTGAAAAAAACTTTTCTTTATACTATAATAGTTCCAGTCAATCTTACAGATTGTGGGCAGAGTTTATCATTTTGTGGCTAATAACATTGTTTTATGTGGCCAATTTGTCAGATGATCGCTGGACCTAGGAACACTTATTTTCCGATAAGGGGCCCATGTAAAACGGTCTTTTGTAAGTAAGTCAG
Organism: Hyla sarda; assembly: GCF_029499605.1. Taxonomy (NCBI): domain Eukaryota; kingdom Metazoa; phylum Chordata; class Amphibia; order Anura; family Hylidae; genus Hyla; species Hyla sarda. The sequence goes on from NC_079191.1 coordinate 416,783,399, forward strand.
AAGTTGTTTAGAAGTACTACTACTGTGAATTATGCTTAGTTCCGGGCCTGAGGGGGAGGAGCATGACACAAGGACCACCAAACAACCTGTCTCATGCTCCTCCCACTGTACTAGGTATAACTCAGTGTATCATTTTTGCTTTGGAATGTTCTTTCTTTAGATTTTTTCATCTAATAATTTAGTCCATATACATTAGACACTTACAAAGAAATAATATCCGCGAACCTTGTTTTCTTCTTGTCCATTCTCCAGACATATAAATGTCTACTATGCATGTGGATTACAAATGCCTTGCTGGGCCCATTGCTCCTCATTTGCCTGCTCATTTACACATTCCTGTTCCCATTTCCCACCTGTCAGATAACATCCCCTGTGCCCTGGAAGTTATGTCTGTATCACGGGGCTTTTCAGGTCATCACAATCTTACACAGCTTGTAAGTATGTGAATAGAGAGAAAATGAACTCTCACCCAAGAGGTTGGCATTCCCCTCTCAGCTGTTCCATTTGTAACTGCTCTTGCCTCCATCTTTTTTTTTTTTTTTTAGCGCTTTCGTTGTTTTTGTTCATCCTTTATCCCGGCATTCCCCAATTCCACACAAAAAGAGCTCTAAATCTCCCCTGCATGCCCTGTTGCTAAATGATGGCGTGCGTGCTCACTTTTTCTCGCCCTCATTAGGTCATTCATGGCCATTCTAGAAAGGAGAGAGAAAAAAACTCATTTTTTTTCCTTTTTTTTTTTTTTATATTCTCTACAGTACTCCGGTCTATGTGAGACAATGCCTTATAACAATACAGGAGCCTAATCTCCATGTCAAAGCAATTTTCATTCCCCAGTGCACAGACCGCTATCATTTTGTAATGTTTTGTTTCTTCTTTTAAAAGAATAAAAAAAAAGGAACAGTAAGCCGTCACGGGGGCCTGTCGTCCTTATCTCAGTGTCTGGAAATTTGGCCAGTGTATTTTACTGCGCAGATAAAATGGAAAGAACTCCAAGTTCAGCAAATCGTAATGGGTTTAAGTTCTATTGAGATCGGTCTACCAGGAGATCAGATAAACTGGGGTCCTTCAGTTGTCTTTTTAATCAGGTTCCCCGCAAGGCTGAATAGAGACAGAACAGACACACACAGCGAAAATATAATTCTTGGATAGGTTAAGTACATGTTTGAACTCTTGCAAGCAGAAGCGATTTGATGATGACTTAATCATTTTCTGGTCAATTATCTGTAAGGACCCTTGCAACTGCACGGCAATTATGATGCAAGATGGCCTTTTGGGACAAACACCAGTCTCCCTGCTTCTGTTTCCTCAGATTCCCTGCCACAAATTTTCATTCACTTCATTATCTCTGTTAACATAGAAACAACTTTCTGTGCAGTAATTACAGCCCCAATGCACACTTTAGCTGTCATCTTGATGGAGGCCTGGATGTCCTCATGGCGGTGTTGGATAAGTGTTCTTTGTTGATTTTTGATTAATGTACACGTCTTCCTGGAGCTTAGGGGAAAGTGAATGCCTGCTATGACAAAAGGCAGGGGGGGTTTACATATCAGCTTGCATGATTTAAAGCTATGGGTTTATTGGCTTTGGCTTGGCAAGCGAGGGGCTCATCTGTTGTTTAAAGGGAAATTCAAGCTAAACTTCAAGTCACCCCGCTCCTAAAGAATATCTTATAACAGTTGCAAGGGAAAATCGGTATAAATGGGTCCTATCGTAACACTTTGGAAATTTACCATAAAGTTTTCAAATTTATACGGGACTGTTTTTATGAGGCTGTAATATGTCTGGCTCAGGTATAAATTAATGTACAATTCTATAATTTCATGAGCACTATAAGAAAAGTATCAAATTAAATAAATAGGAAGAATATTACCCACCCTGAAAAGCAAAACACAACAGAGAAAAAAAATTATTAAAAGAGTACTCCGGCCCCAAGATATCTTATCCCCTATCCAAAGGATAGGGGATAAGATGTCTGATCACGGGGGTCATCACGATACTCTGGCCCCATAGTCGGGACCCTTCAGACACGGAGCAACCATCGCTCTGTGCAACCGACACAGGTGGGTGCTGCATGCGAGATTGTGGGGTTCCCCAGCGGCGAGACTCCTGTGATAAGACATCTTATGACATCTTATTCTCTAATAATCATAAGGACGAAGCTAATATTTTTTAGTATTATTTTTTATTTTTTTTGGAGGGGGGGGGGGACTTAAAAAAGAAAAAGCTGCTCCCTGGCCCACCACATCCATCTCAACACAGCAGTCAAGACTTAGCATAAACCCGAGTGACACGGCCTGTCCCCATCAAGGGTTCGAGAGGAAATTAGACATCTTGTCAGCATGGACAAAAAAATAGAGAGCCAGGGAGAGAGTATTTTGATTACATTTTAGAGCCTTATTTTATGTTGAGCTATTTTTAAACCAAAACATTTTATAATGGAATTTTTTTTTTTTTAAGGTAAGGTTTTTCTTTTTATTTATCTTTATTCAAATTAATTATTCTTTTTTGTGTCCCATTGGGGGGACTTGAAGCTACAGTCAGCAAAATATATGTTTTCCCATCCTTGGTATTCCAAAGCATAATTGTCTGTTAGCGCACCCATTACCTAATACCTATCACAGACCTGGGGACTTTTGTTAGGCCCCTGAACTGCAATACTAACCTATGGGCACCTGTGATAGTGATACCTCCCTCTTTCAAACTCCTTAGGTGCCACAGTCACTATTGACCATTCTGACTAAGAGGTTAAACAGATGGTCTTGGAACTGTACTCCCATAAATAAACACACGGGCAGTACCCAAGTGTGCATTTTGACATACACATAGGGGTTAAAATATGGTCCTAAAAGGGATGCGCCAGTTTACTATGAATAATCGCCCATCCAGTATATTTATTTTGGCATATGTCAGGGCCCCTCATAGCCTATGGACACATTTAGTGTAAATAGCTGGAGGTTTCCTGGTGTATGTGGTGCACGTCCCCCACAGATGTGTTTTGAAGATATCATAAAACTTAAATACTTAAAGAGTTTTTGTAATTTAAAACAACTTTTGACATAGTTCCCAGACATTTCAAAAGTTGTCATCACACCGGATCTCACTGAATTATAAGCCAGATAAGTGCGTTGCAGCTCGCTCAACTCCCCAGCTGGTCAGCAAATCTGACCTTTTCCCTCCATAGACTGCATAGTAAAAAAAAGGTTGCATTTGATTGACAGCTGGGGAGTGAGGCATAATGCATAGAGCTTCAATGCATAGACTATTATATATTGTGCAGCTCACCTCTTACACATGACCCAGCAAATTCACAGGACTAGACATGATCGCTAGAGATGAGCGAACGTACAGTAAATTTGATTCATCACAAACTTCTCGGCTCGGCAGTTGATGCTTATCCTGCATAAATTAGTTCAGCTTTCAGGTGCTCCCGTAGGCTGGAAAAGGTGGACACAGTCCTAGGAGACTCTTTCCTAGGACGCTATCCACCTTTTCCAGCCCACCGGAGCACCTGAAAGCTGAAATAATTTATGCAGGATAAATCATCAACTGCCGAGCCGAGAAGTTCGTGACAAATCGAATTTACTGTAAGTTCACTCATCTCTAATGATCGCCAAGGGTGGGCACTACATCTGTACGTGTCCTCCATTGATGATCCCTTAAAAACTTTGGCTGTAAGAACCCCATCAAAGTTCCTCATTGTGAGGACACACCTTTTTGAACCATATCTAATTTTGACATGACAGTATCATAATATTGGAGGAGGTTTATTGCCACAACAAGGAGTCTGTGTGATTCTTAGGCCATCTGTATTTAAGGATAAAATAAGGATATAAAGGCATGTCAGATGTCAAGTTACAGAAGAGTAAACAGGAGAGTTCAAGTCTGTTGTTGTGCAGGCTATATAATGAAATATATACACACATACCTACAATAGTACTTACTTTATTATTGTAATGTCCCAGTACAGGACATGGTCCTGCACTATGTTTAGGCCCTGTCAGGTTGAGTCCCTCAGTGACCTGGGGGCTCTCCTGCAGTGTCTCCCCTGCTGTTATTCTATGTGTCATTCATGCTCATAGGATTATAGTCAGTGTCCTTATGTATATCTAGTCTAAAGGACCTGTGAGATGTCTGAAGGACCTGTGAAATGTCACATGTTATGTTGTCACATGATGTTCCCCAGAGAGCCCCAGCTTAACCTATGACCCGCAGCTTGACCAATGGGCCTCAGTCCAGCCCCCACTATATAAAGGGGCGGCCATTAAAATTCTCGCTCTTCTCTCTTGCCACCTGCTACTGAGCACAGCAACCACCAGCATCTGGAAGGCCGTAAAGCTACAGTCATTCCAGTAAGTCAAAAGTCTATGTCTGCTGTCACTACAAATAGCCAAGTCCAGCCTATAGTCAAGCCTGAAGTCAAATCTCTAAAGTCTGTTACAAGTCTAATTGGTCCCAGCAAGCTGCAAGGGCCTTCTGGGTTCCTGGCCACCTCTCTGGGAATTCTGGCCTAGCTTTGAAGATAATTCCATCTGTCTTAACCCAGTAAAGCCTCCGTTAGACCATAACTGGTTGTGGACTCTCCTTTCACTAACTAGCCATTGGAATAGCGGGGATGCCGTTTGTGTGGTTCCGGTACCTAAAAACCACTCTGGCGTCATGAACACTAGGGGTTAACAACATCTTGCCCCATAGGTTAATACCATCCGGCCCCACCACCTACACCGCTACACCCTGTGGTCCCGCTATGCACCATGGGTCACCACATTATAGTCTAAGTCATTGTTTCCCAGCCAATGTGCCTCCAGCTGTTGCAAAAATACAACTTCCTAGCCAAAGGCTGTCCATGCATGCTGGAAGTTATAGTTTTGCAACAGCTGGAAAAATGCTGGTCTAATGGTTGTTGCAGTTTTTATTTTTACTGTTATAAAGGTTTTCTTATCTTATAAAAGTGATTCCATATTAATATCACATGCCATGGCTATATGATGGGGGGGGGGGGGGGGGGATTGAGGCTGAATCCCACATTCCAGAAAATAAAGGATAGATTGGCATAGGGCTTTGCTGCTGTTTCCTGGGCAGATGGTGACTGAGGCCACTGTGCAAAAGAAAAATATTAGGGTCATTTTTCGGATGGGGAACCCAGAGGTCTGAAACCCAGCAAACATGAAGTGATGGTAAATCCTAGCAATGTGTGGTGAGGGTGGGATGAAAGCAGATCAGAGCAGAAATACCTTAGGGGCAGATGGCATTAACCCCTTGTGTTCGTGACACCAGGGCGTGGTTTTACCTCTACACCACCCGAAGGTTTACCGTTGGATCCTGGGCTAGGCACGGGGGCAAATAATGACCAAGTTACAGAACAACAGCAACTTTACTGAGTCAGACAGGTGTAATAGTCTAGGCCCAAGGAGGTGACCAGTGAATTCAGAGACCACAGGGCTTGCTGGGACTTATAGTGGACATGGACAATTTGATGCAGGGCCACGCTGACCTGAGACAGACTTGACCTGGACTGACTTGACTGAGACTGACTATGACAGACTTCACCCCGTTTGTAGCTTACAAGGTTTTGACTTTCCCCTGTGGGGTAGTAGACTTGTGGAGTCGTGGCTGTGTGGTAGACTTTGGGCCTTCCTAGGACACCAGACACTCTCAGGACTTGACCTCACTGTAGCTCAGGAAAGACTCAAAGAGCAAGAGGAAGCTCCACCCAGGGCTTATATGGGGGAGACTCTGGAGGGGTCCCATAGGTCACCCTGTAGGTCGCATGGTCACTGGTACCTTCCCCGTTTAAAATCACAGGACAATAATACTTAAAGGCATACAACAATATATGTACATTACACTAAATAACATAGGCACTTAAGATGATACATAAGGTACAAGTACAGGGGGGGGGGGGGTTGCAGAGGTCACTGACAAGGAGTCTGCCTGACAGGGCAGCAGCACTTTAGAAGATGGGACTAAATCCTTCAATGGTCTCTAGGAAGTAGAAAAACAAACCTCAGATGAGATTCTGACACCCATGAGGTTATTTGACAAGTGTGACATCATATTATTAAGAAGGAAAAGTGGAAGTGAGTTGGAGGTCACAAATAAATAGCTAGGGTCATGATCCCCAGCAGCACAGAGCATGTAAGGAGAGCAGTGAGATGATGTTGTAGGTCAGAAGGCAGTGACCTATCCATTCATGACAGTGCTGTATGTGATGTGTGAAAGTTCATCAATGTCATGTTGGAGTATATATGTAATATGTAGGCTAGTCACTATAATTATTATTAATGATCATTTACATAGTAAATAATTAATGTGGCCTTTGATTGATCGATTGATCCTATAGTCTTTCATATGCTGTCAATGGCTGCAGTACAGCTTCGTGATTTTTTATTTTATTTACATATGTTGGTCATAAAAAATGTTATCTTTTTGCCCATGTAGTCATGTGGTCACCTACAGAGATGAAATAATCTACAGATTTTAGATAATCTGAGTTTTTCACTGCATTTTGAGTGTTGGATGATCACAGACAATCCCTATACTAGAGCCGCCTCCAAAGATTTCACCAAAAAAAGCAGTGGCCACTACTAGGGAAAATGTAGTACTGCATGTGGGTAACCAAATGAGATTATAATAATACATATATGGACCAATCCACAAGAGTCTAGAGGGATTTGGTTGTTAGTCTAAGACAACCCCTATAAAATCACATTAAAGTGAGTTGTGGCAAAAACTGCTTGTGTGGATACAGTCTAAAACACCAAAGTCTTAATTTTCCTTTATTTTTAGAAAGGCTCAGTATTTCTTTAATGAAGTTCTGCAGTACAGACGAGCTGTAAAAATGACCCTAAGTAATGTGAAGAGTGGAAAAAAAAACTGGCATTCTTGATGTAATAAAAGGCAAATAACTTTGCGAAGTTTATGGGAATAACATAATGAGAAAACAGGGCAACAAATGACATCTTAGCACACTAAAGTTCAATTGAGATTATTATCTGTGCCAGCAGTGCCATCCCAACACACAGATGTAGCAGAGGCTCGTGTTACCAAATGTTTTCATTGTGCATTAGAGATTACCTTCTATATAAAGTGTATCTCGAGAGACCTGAAGAGGATAAACATGACTGCCTTTTTAGAGCAGAAGACTGAGCAGCCAACCTTGCTTCTCCTTCGACGCTCTCCAAATCCTCAGCTGTACCTTTGTATTATCTCCAGTAATAGAGGGGGCTGCATGACACTCTTATTATAGTTTACTTGACTTCAGAGGGATCTAAGCTATATTAATAGCTTGAACAATGCCACATGTGCTTGCCTTTGTCACGGATACCCACGTATAAATGTTATAGTAGAGCATTGTTTTCCATTAGTCTTGTGTTCGCTTAAGCCCGAGCTGACTGAAGCCAGAAGTTTTGCTGACTTTAGCCTCTGCCATCCGTTTACTGAGCTACTTTTCCATCTCTTTCTTATATAAAATAACTTATACAAGATGAACGTTCCTCTTTGATCTTGTGTATTGGAATGAGCACCTTTATGAACAAGGAGAGGTTTGATAATAGAGATGGACCGCAGCAGGTTCCCATCATCGCCTTAGGAGGCCATCACAATATGTCTTGTGCTTTTTCCATAGCTGGCACCTTCTTGAACAGCAAATATCTGGAATTAGACTGCATGAAGTTATTGAAATTGCCCAGAATGAATGTATAGAATTATTGTGCAGTATAAGTAAGGCTTAGTTCACACTTGCATTCAAAGATCCTATTATGGTTGGGAGTCATTTTTATAGCAAAAATAGCATAGTCTAGGGAAATTTTCTTAATAGAACCACAATAGACCCAATTAAAGGGGTTATCTTGAAATGGAAAAAAACTAAGATGATTTCTTAATTTTTTTTTTTTAAAACAGTGCCGCACGTGTCCTCAGGCTGTGTGTGGTATTACAACGTGACTTTACCTCAATGAAACTAAGCTGCAATACCACACACAACCTGAGGATATTTGTGGTGCTGTTGTTTAAAGAAGTCAGATCTGTTTTTTCTAATGCTGGATAACTGGGTCACTGGAATCTATTTGGTTCAGTCGGAAATCAGACCCATCACAATATTCATGGAAGCTTATAACCAAAAGTCTTTAAGCTAATGGGAACAAAATTTAATGTGTATATAATATTAGCCCTGATATTAGACCCTCTGTGGTCATAAGACTTTTGAGGAGCTATCTCATGTACAATGTAAAGATACAAGGTTTTATATGTACGGTAAGGTTGGAGCAGATAAGATTTTACCAAGCCTGAATCTAATGAATTGACCATTTAGTCTAGTAAAAATCGTATCGCTTTCCAAGTGTTCTGATTGCCCGGAGAAATCTGGTGTGACACAGTCCAGAGTCTCATTCCAGTCTTCTCCAGGGAATCCAAACACTTGGAAAGGGAAAAGACTTTCACAAGACTAAATTAATCGACAGTCAATGCAATAGATTCAGGTTCAGTAAATCTTACTGTAGATTCAAGACTCTATTTACAGCATCATACGGTAGTTTTATTTATCTGTCCTTTTCTCATCTGTGTTACAGTTTAACAGATGCATTACCTCTCAACTCATAAAGTGGTTCAGCAACTTCCGGGAATTCTACTACATCCAAATGGAGAAGTACGCCAGGCAAGCCATTAATGATGGTGTAACCAGCACAGAAGAGCTGTCCATCACCCGGGACTGTGAGCTATACCGGGCCCTAAACATGCACTACAACAAAGCCAATGACTTTGAGGTAAGCCCATCGCTCTAACAGTCTCTATTTGTGCATCATCCTTGTTTCTTTTACTGCTCACTTTCCAAGGAAGGGTCCATAGGGATTTGTAAGGGTAGGCTCACACGTGCCGTATTTTGCTACGTATTTGTTGAAGCATACGGTATTTTCCTACCCATTGAAGTTGGTGGGTAGAAAAATCAGCTGAGTAAATTGTTGACTTCAATGGGTAGGAAAATATGCAGCAGCAAATACGCAACAAAATATGGCATGTGTGACCCTACCATAAAGGAGAAGCTAGTCTTAGTCTCTCCAGATTACATCTTGGGTAGCAAATTGCCAGAACTCATTAAATTCCCTTCGTTGGTTGACTTATACATTAAACAGAGGCCTCTGATGGATGCTGTATCCAGGCATCTGTTACCTATATGATCCCAATTTAACTAAAATGTTTACCTTGCGGTATACATTTTCTTACAGGATACAGTTGGATGGACTTGCATAGTCTACTATACTATTCTACACCCTTTTTTTGTGGTATGCTGCACTGATGGAGGCCAAAATGACATTCTTTTGGCCTCTTCCATGCTGGTGGAGCTCTATGGACATGCTCAGCATGAATGTCTGGAGCTTTTCCCAGTATATAGATTAAGCAGGAACCAAAAATGGGAATGAACTAAGGCTAAGAGACCATTGGGGATATTTATCAAGGCTTTACACCAATATTCTGCCATAGAAGGTCATAAAATTAAACCAAAGCCATGGTTGTGTGCAAGCATTTCAAACAGTTTCCCTTTCTGCACACCTGCAACACTTTTAAGATTGGAATAATGCAGTATCAGCTCCGTCCCTCTCCTCTGGTTCCCGTGCTCAGACTGGTGGGTGGCGTTCCCATCCGTAGGTAGACAGCAAAATGAAAAGATGTCCAGCACCAGGAAGGCAGGTAAAATCTCTTCTTTATTGTGGCATAAATAAAAGTAGGGTACACAGAACAGATAGCCTACACGTTTCGGGCTGTAGTGCCCTTAATCATGATGCCATGATTAAGGGCACTACAGCCCGAAACGCGTAGGCTATCTGCTCTGTGTTCCCTACTTTTATTTATGCCACAATAAAGAAGAGATTTTACCTGCCTTCCTGGTGCTGGACATCTTTTCATTTTACTTTTAAGATTAGGTTGAGCTTAGCAGGAGGGTTTTGACCTCCCACAGCCAGGCAGTTTTATCATAACTTACACCAGAAATTGGTATAAGTTATTCCAGAAATCAGCACCAGCACATAGCCTAAAGGACCCTCATTTATGGCATTATTAAGTAATCAGACTCACATTAGTGCAGTTTCTTAATAATCTTGGACAGTGTTTCCTAACCAGAGTGGCTCCAGCTGCTGAAAAACTATAAGTCCCAGCATGACCGGAGAGCCAAAGGCTGTCCTGGCATGCTGGGAGTTGTAGTTTGTCAGCAGCTGGTGGCACCCTGGTTGGGAGACACTGATCTAAAACCGTCCATTGTGCCATAATAGAACTGTAACACAGATTCCCAAGAGCAAAAAATATTGTACCTGTTGCATAATAGGGAAAAAAGTAAGTTCACTGGTATGCATTGACGATCATACGTGCATTAAAAATTAATATTTTTAAATAATTATAAAAAATAAATCATATTTCTCAAAATAGAAATTTAAATTTTTTTCTCAAATAAGTTAAACTTTTATGGGCCCAGATCATTTCTTAGAGATGAATGTTCTGTCTGAGATCTCGTAACGTGACGTTTTTGCATTGGTCTTTATTAAAAGTATTTGCCTTGAGCAATGCAATAAAAAGTTCCACTACAGCAACTAAATAAAGAAATGTTAATTTACAAGGATGTCATTAATACTGCACCGTCTGCGTTTCGTGCAGTTCTGAACTGGCAGTGTGAATTTTATAGTTAGACACATTAAACTGTTTTATATTACATCCTTAGGCCTCATACACATGGTAGGGACTTGTACAGGGGGCTGCATGATGTCCCTGAGGTTACAACTACCCTTTTGTGTCAACAGCTTATATGCTTGTCCCATGTTAAAGAGTACAAGCAAATCAGTGTAGTCTGACCCTTTAGAATATATAGTAGCAAGAAGTTTCAGGACCAGACTACACATAGAGTTTGTAGTCTGTAACTATGGAAACACATATGTATATAGAAACTGTAAACACAAACAATTGGAGATAATTGATTCAAGATTACTTGCAAAATCATTTTAAATTCCAAAATCAGTTGAAACAGTGAAATATCCTTTAATAGCTTTAATAATACTTATTATTATAGTGTAAACTGCCAGGTGACCAAAATGTACTGTACTTTGTGCAGGTCCAAATACTCCTACACTCACACATCACACTAGGACGGTGCTACCTTTACATCCAGCCCCGTCTCTTGTACGCTGTCTCTGATTTCTCATACGTCACAGTGCGTCATCCATGTTAATGGTTTGCGTACAGCTGACGCTGTCTATGTGTTTGCTGAATGTGACATTAACCTTCCTCCTTCCTCCTGCTGGAAAGAACAAAATTTGTCAGCCAGCAATGAAATTGGATACAGTGTTATTTTTTTTTTAGCAAACAGAGCATTTGCCATATTTAGCCTCGTCCGCTCCTTCCAGACACATTTTGCTGATCCTTGGCTGCGATTAAACCTCTGATATGAGGCTGTTTCCTCTGAAATCACCAGCGTGCCCCTTATACGGCTCTTGTACCCCAGCGTGCTTTTCAAAATCTACTTGACTTTCACTTACACTTGTGATATAGGTTAAGTACTGGCAATGATTAAGCAGTGAACTTGTCCCATCATAAACTGTGTCGCTGACTCGCCATTCCCTGTAGTTTGCCCTGCGTCAGGCACTTAAAAGCAAAGTCACATTTGATGCAGGAGAAGATTCTGGCCTTGTCATTTTTAGCTGTAGCCTTATGGCCAATAACCAGGGGTGCTTACAGCACAAGAATACAATGGCCCACATTATTCTTTGTTGATGGCCAGTATTTCGTATAACTGCTCTTCGCTCGTGTTCACATTTTGACACCCTTGGGTGATGCAGAATTCACTGCGGGAATAATTAAGATTGAATGTACGCGTCCAATGTAAAATGTTAAGTGTCTGGTGATAAGAAACAGCAAATGGCATTACAGGGTGAGATAAGTTGAGAAAGATATATACTGTAGGAGTATGTACTAGAGCACAGATTTGATAGAAGCGTTTATTTAAAAGGGGTTTAGCTTCTTCTGACATGTCAATCACATGGGTCATATGGGTCATGTTAGTATGCGTCTGGAAGCTGAGACCCTCCATACAGCCCAAAATGAATGGGTCCATGAGCTGATTCTAGTAGAGGGATGACCAAGCATTGTGGTCACCTGTCCATTAGATTCATTAGTAATACAGTTGAGTGAATTTACAGTAAGACACACCCAAACAGAATCTAATGAGTTGGCCATAATTTCCTTTAGTCTTGTAAAAGTCATTCTAATTCTCCAGGTCTTCTGTTATCCTCGAGAATTATGGAATAAAACTTTAGACTGTGTCATTCCAGACTTAGAACATGGAACACCTTTTACAAGACTGAATAAATCAACTGCTTATTCCGGTTTGGCAAATCTTACTGTACATTACTGCAGGCTCCTTCCCTTCTGTGTAAAATCCCATAGCCACATGTAAACAATGCAGCTGACATGTCATTTAGTGGGATATAGTCATGTTCAGTAGACCAGTTCCTCCAAAGGCTCCAGTGCTGTTTGCATATAGTTCCAGAGCCATAAGATGCGGCAGTCATGTGACCAGGTAGATGTGACATCTATGCACATCAGACACATAGATTATATGCTGCTGTGAAGGTTTATTAATGACATTTATTAAAATACAACCAGTATAAGTTGACTGAGAAAGTAGACATATGTAAACTTTGGTAATGACTTTTCATATTGCTGATAATAGTAAAAAATACAGGAAAGAACAAGGATTAAATTTCATTTTTTTTGGAATGGTTGCATGCCAGAACTACTACACAGTTGTCAACTGTATAGGGTAGAAGTTCCAGTCAAGAATGAGGACACCACTAGTGACTGGTTCTCTTTAAAGAAAGTTCAACCTTTGGAGAACCTTTTACAAAATATAGGTGAATCAAAATAGAATTTATTTAATACTTTAGTACAGTAATATGATCCCATAATAACAGAAAAAGAACAACATCTAGATAAACTAGTGATTCTGCAACTAAGAGTCTCACCTTGCCCTGTCAGGGAATAATTAAAATTCTACTTTCACAACAGCTAGAGTGCCGGAGGTACCCCCAATGGTATTCCCAACGGTCCCTGTCACCAATGGGGTTTATAATCCAAAGTCCAGATTAACCTATCAGTATGTTTTAGAGTGTGGGAGGAAACCCACACGGACACTGGGAGAACATACAAACTCCCTAAAGTTCCATCACTTAATTTCCGCCACGTGAACTGAGCACCGCAAAAGCCATTAAGATCAATGGGAATGCGCTCCACAGCAGAGTCCATGTGGAATTCCTTATGGGTATTCCGAGCAGATTTTCTTTAGTGTGAACGGGGTAAACAACAGTCTATAGTCTGACAGGAGGACATCTGCATTTAGAAATTCCCACAGTCCTGCAGTTTATTATGATGCGACCTACACAGTCAGAGGTAACCGTGCTGATGATATCATTATTTTAGTGGATTACTATTGAAGCAGTTCATGTCATCTGCTTTAGTTTTCGTTCACCTCGCAGTGTTCCGCTCACAGACATACAAACTTTGATAGTATTTCCTCATCAAACTCAAATTACTTCTCTGTAATATCACCTGTAGCGCTCTGGAGAGCACAAAAAGTCAGACAAAGAGGCCGCATCCGAGTCACCTCTTTGTCAGGGAGATTGCTTTTCTGTCCAATAATTGTGTTTCTTTATGCCACTTCCTCATTGTGTCCTAGATGTTCACCGATCACTGAAATGAAGTGGGCAAAGAGGTTTGTAGTCTTTGTTTTAACGTCACTCATTAGCCCTGTGTCTCCCTTGTCCTTTTTTGGGAGTGTCATTGGCTCCGATTTTAAACCCCTGTGAGATCCACTTTAAACCTCCTTACTCAATGTCTCTATTAGTTCTACCATACCGTGACCCTTTTTTTTTTTTTCCAACATCCTTAAAGAATAAGATACAGTGTAATGTTGCTTTACTTTCCTTATTGTTCTTTGTTGAGGTGAACAAAGCATTTTCTACAGTGGCTATAGCACATAATTATACAGCTTTCAATAGCAGTGTCTTGGCACATATCAAAGTTCAGAAGAGGCTTTGGAAAAAAAAGATGTTTTGTGGCAGCCTAGGGAGGGTCTCATCTTTCCTTCAGAAAATAGTTCAAGGCTCTTCTGTCAAGCTTCCCTACTTAGAGCTTTCTCTCCTCCTGCTTCATAAAGTTTAAAGGGGATTCAGTGGAGCTCTGTGATCTCTTTCCTTTGAAAGATTGTGCACAGAGCAGTCCTTTGACTTCAAGAGTTCACAGATTCATGTCTTTAGGTATCATATGTCTGACCTTATCAGTTACTCTATTTAATGTAGGAGAAAAGTCTAAACTCTTTGTGTTGGCCTGTTTTGCATCTGTGAAATGATTTGGTGAAAAGACCATCCTTTTTAATACACCACTGAGAAGCCATTTCTGGCTGTAACCTACCCTGTGGATCTTTTCGGAAAGACAGAGAAGGGAGAAAGGAAAGAAAAGGCTCCGGCCTTGTGTCTTCTATACGGATGATTTCACATTTACAATACAATTATGCAATAACAGTCCCATACAAAACAAACCTTTTTTCCGCTTTCTGCCTTCCCACCTCTATCTGATGCGTCGGCTGCATTGGCGCTTCTCTGCTGCCCGACAAGCCTAAGCATTTTATGTATTGTGCTATGTTGCTGCCCGAGCTTGGACAGCCCTAGCATTTCCCTTGCTGTGACCTACCCTTAAGGCCCTTATAATTAATTGTCCTTTAGAGATTAGGAAAGTTCAAAGACAGTGTGTGCTCGCGATGTCTATTGTGTGACATTCACATCTCCTTCATTACACAATAAAAGGTTATCAATAGGCCGAAAACAGACTCATTTCTAACAGCTGCCAGTGATTAATTTGGCGGCCAGAGCAGAAATCAATCAGTTTCTCCATTTTTATAAGGGAAGAGGAGGAGACATTTCTTAGTGTTGTTCAACTAAAATGATCCCTATTATTGAGTTGTGTTGTTACAAAACTCTGTAAAAGGATTCAAGGGGAACTTGGTCCAAAGCTTTACTCCTAGGGTTTCAGATATAAAGTTATGGTTCCATAAGAGAGCATCACATAAAAACTTAAAGGAGTATTCCAGGAATTTTTTCTATTTGACTATGCTACAGGAGCTGTAAAGTTAGTGTAGTTCATAATATAGTGTCTGTACCTGTGTGTGACTCACTAGTCAGCTGATGACAGGGAGCCTGTCTGTTTCAATGGGTGGAGCGATTGCTTGGTCTGCAATCAATCTGCAACTAATGCAACAGCTGTAGGCACCCTGATTGAAAACCACAGGTCTTTTGAATGGATGCAGCTCATTTATATTTCAATAGGTGGGGTAGCGGAAAATGGAATTATGGGATTTGTAGGCAAAAAAGAAAAACTCAAACATTAAATACCAGTTCACAAAAAGCTAGCCACAATGTTATGGTGGACTCGCAACATAGCCATTTAGCCCCGAGACAAGCGCAGATCCTTCCTAAGCATGTCCATTACTGTCTAGCAGGTACGTACAAAAATCCCCTTATGGTGGATAACCCCTTTAATCAAAAACAAAAAACTACCACAAGAGGACTTAGTTTTAAATGAGAGGTTTCTGCAATAATATCAGGAAGTGTCACTTTACTGAGAGAGTAGTGGATGCATAGAATAACCTTCCTGTAGAAGTGGTAGCTGCAAATACAGTAAATGAGTTTAAGCATGCATGGGATAAGCATAAGGATATCCTTCATATAAGATAGAGATAGGCATAAGGCTAACCTTCATACAAGATAGGGATAGGATAAGGATATCCTTCATATAAGATAGGGATAGGCATAAGGTTATCCTTCATATAAGATAGGAATAGGCATAAGGATATCCTTCATATAAGATAGAGATAGGCATAAGACTATCCTTCATATAAAATAAGGATAGGATAAGGCTATCCTTCATATAAGATAGGGATAGGCATAAGGCTATCCTTCATATAAGATAGGGATAGGCATAAGGCTATCCTTTATATAAGATAGGGATAGGTATAAGGCTATCCTCCATATAAGAAAGGGATAGGCATAAGGCTATTCTTAATATAAGATAGGGGTAGGCAGAAGGCTAGCTATCCTTTATAAAAGATATGGATAGGTATAAGGCTATCCTTCATATAAGATAGGGATAGGCATAAGGCTATCCTTTACATAAGATAGGGATAGGCATAAGGCTATCCTTTACATAAGATAGGGATAGGCATAAGGCTATCCTTTACATAATATAGGGATAGGCATAAGGCTATCCATCATATAAGATAGGGATATGTATAAGGCTATCCTTCATATAAGATAGGGATAGGCATAAGGCTATCCTTCATATAAGATAGGGATAGGTATAAGGATAGTTATCCTTTATAAAGGATAGGGATAGGTATAAGGCTATCCTTCAGAGCCAGGACTATCCATAGTATTCAGGCTATTGGGCAGACAAGATGGGCCAAATGGTTCTTATCTTCTATGTGAAATACAACTGAAGTGAATGTCAGGAAATTTCAGTAATAACAATCAAGTAGTCATATTTCAGTTTTTCCAAACTTGCATAAGTAAAAACGTTGTATGGGAGAGGAATAGCGAGGAACCTATGACACTGTGGTGTCCCCACTCTGTACGCCTTCCCATATAAACCTTTTTTATTTTTTTGTGAACAAGCTCCAGGAAGACTAAGCTTGTTGCCACCACTGTCCTATCGTTTGTTTACGATCATACAGTGTGACATGATATAGTTTGATTATAATATGCATTGTTTTCAAAGAATGCAGAGATTTAAAAGGGCAGTTCTTTTTGGTGCATTGTTTATCTGGCTCTAGCTCTGTCTACCATGCTAGTAGTAATAGCTCCCCCAGTGAAATTTCCTTAGGCCAAATGTTTACATGTACAGTATAGTAAAGAAAAAATACATTAAATTACATTAAGCAACAGAAATATACTTTTTAATATCAAAGTTTTACACAAATCTACAAAGTGACCATTTATCTACTTTACTTTTTACTATACTACTACTATACTACTTTACTATTTCTAGAGCCATTACAGGTGTTATAAATAATTATTTGCAGTGCGGTTGTGGTGCTTTTTATAAAGATAAATTTGTAATTTCATCTAAGAAATATAAGTTGTTTTAAAATAAAGTACTAAAGTACATTGTACACACCCCACCCAAGGGTGATGTCACAAACAGGGTTTTAAAGAAAAACACTACTGCCACTGCAGTTTTTTATGCAGTTTTTTTTAGACAAAACCAATAGTTGATCTAGCATAAATAAGTTCTCCTTTTATATTTCCTATTCTTGTAAAATCCGCGATTGGCTAAGTTTCGAAAAAGGCATTTAAAACTCCAGTGTTGGTTTTGCCAAAACATGCAGTATGTGTAAAACCAGCTTTATGCATACCTTTTCTTTGGTTTAGTTAAACTAAGTGAGCAGTATGGTGGCTTTGAGGTTAGCATTGTCTTGCAGCTCTGGATTCAAATTCCACCAATGGCAACGTCCGCAAGGAGCTTGTATGTTCTTCCCATGTAAGTCCATATATATTAAGTACAGCTATAGTGTACCTTTCATATAAAGAAAACTTTTGACATGTCCAAGTGAGATAGAAAGCCGGCCAATAGACTTTCTATTGAAGTCCGTCTCATGTTGCATGGCCAGGGCAGGGAGTAAACATGCTCAGCACACTCTTCTCCAAACTCATTCTAGCAATTGGTGGAGGTCTGAATACTCAGCCCCTGACCTATCAATACTTTTTTTTACTTGTCCCTATGACATATCAACAGATTTTTTTGCATAAAAGTGCCCATTTGAGGATTCTAATTTCTCATGAATCTAATTCAAAAAAATATAAGGGCATACTACCAGAGCACTCAAGAGGCTTCATTTACTTAACAAGCCCTGGGTTTTCACACATAGACTTTTGACAAAGTGTCACAAATCTATGTTGTTGTAAAAGGATGGTAATCTCACACCATACATCTTAGAGAATGTTAAGTTTAGAGATACATTTGGACATATCTAGTCTATATTCTGTCATGCCTAAAGCGTACGTATAAAAAAAAAAATAATAACTTTCAACATGTCCTAGAGACATGACAAAAGTTTTTTATCGGTTGCAGTCTGTGCAGTGTGACTGATCATGAGAACGCAGGTATGCACTTCTCTCCCTGCTCTTTGTCTATGAGACCTAGACAGCCCCATATACTTACATTGTGAGTCCATCCTGGTTACATGACATGTATCCAGGAGAAAACATGCTAAGCGTGTGCTTATCTTGCCTTGTACTCATGATGTGTCAGCATCTGAACACCCAGACCCTGACTGATCAAAACATTTGTCTCTGTGACATATCAGAAGTTGTTTTTTTTTTTTTTTTCATGACAGTGCCTATTTAAGTTAAATTAAATATTATTTTTGTTGGGTAGTTGTATATTACATTGCCTTTTTATGGGTGCTTGATTATTTTTTTTTAAATGAGAAGCAAAACATAAAAAATGTGGGATAACCTACAGCTGAATCTGGTGAGCGAGTTGCATTCAAAGACACCAGGCCAAGGTTCTCGACAGCTCTTTGACTGATACTCTTAGCAATATGACCTCCCTGTCCCTGGTGTCAGTCTTTAGCCCATGACCTCAACTTGTCAGACAGCTTGAGAAAATCATGAGGAATATCCAATGTAAAAGGAGGCTATGGCCTGATAAAACAGGATCATTGTTAGCAGAGTGTTCCCGGAGCAGGCATAATATGCATTCTGCTCTGCTAAACAGCAAACACGGCAATCATTCATGCAACAGGTTCTCTGTACTTAAGAAGAAACTGTAGATACTATCGTCCGTAGACACAGCTCATACAGTAATGCAAAAAAAGTCTCATCAAAAATTAAAGCCGCTCTTATGAATCTTTAATTGGAAGCAATGAAAAGGGACACTGGTGAAGCCAAGTGTTTTGTTTCCAGATTCTCTTCAGGGTTGCTTGCTATTGTGTTTTCACTTTCTCAAGCAGACATTCACTTTAGAAACTGACATAAGTCACTTCTGAACAGACAGGCAGCTGCCTCAACGCAAACACCTAACGTATTCAGTGAAAGCTGCTGTCAGGTGACGGGGCCTTTTAGCACTTTCCAGACCCGGCACTTATTTCCATCACAACAAAATAATGCTTCCTGCAGGCGCTGTTTAAATCTTCCAGCAGGACCAATCACTCAGAAATTAACTATTCCATCTAAGCAAATGCACTGACAATGCTGGAGCGATCCCAAGTGCCATGTAGACTGCAATCTTAATGCTAAACACACACACAATAGATATACAGACAGAGGATAGATAGATAGATAGATAGATAGATAGACAGATAGATAGAGGATTCTGCACAATTTATCACCATCTAGTAACATGGGGGACAGAATCAAGTAAGCCTGGGTTGGTTATCTTATTCTTTAATCTGTTTTAAATGTTTTCCTTCATAAAAAGTTAGTTTTTGAAATCAGCTAGAAAGTTACAGTTTAGAGAGCTGTGATAAATACTGATAATTTAAACATTAAACAACTACATTGACGTGGTCTGAAATGGCAGGAGGTGCTCAACCCCAATTGCAGTTGTGCACCTACGCTGGGGTGGAGGTCCTGCACTTGTGGTCCATTGCTATGGGCGATCCCCAGCATAATGTGCATACATTGGAGGATGTCTGCAGACGGTCACAAGTACCACAATATAGGTTCACTGCTGTGGTAGATGTAAACAATGACTTAGCTAACCCTCAAAACTGAGGTAAAATTGAGGCAATAGCCAGTATATCCTTATATGAAGGACATACCTGAGCCCGCACACCAACGCCAAGGTTTCTCAAGTGGTATGGGACCTAACACTAACCTACCTTTTCATGTTAACCAAATTGCAGAAGCATTAGGTCCGACTTGTAGACTGCTCCCCGGTTACTTCCAGTGTGGCTGAGCACATATACAATGGCTACAAGCCCCACCCTGGTTGGCTAATATATTGTCGGCCTCACAGGTGAAACCTTAATGCTACCCAATATGATAAAAGGGTGCATTAGTATAAACTTTAGACATTGAACAGCTTACATTGACGTGGTCTGAAATGGCAGGAGGTTCTCAACCTCAAGTGCAATGGACCACAAGGTCCTGTGGAGGATGGAGGATGCCTGATGGCTACAAATAGCGTGTGAAACTGATTATAATTGATTTAAAATAGAGACATAACCTGATAAAAATGGATTTTACTCCACTCATTTAGGCTCTGTTCACACGTGCATTGGCGTGCTCTGGCACAAACAGATCAAAGAAAATTACAGCAGTGCTAGATCCATCGCATGAGAATAAATCATCAACACCCAATGGAAACCTTAAAATGGTGTTCCCCAACTGTAGCTCTCCAGCTGTTGCAAAACTTCCACTTCCATCATGTCCTTGTAGTCTGGTAGGCTTAGATTATTTGTGCAACAGCTGAAGAGCCACAATTTGGAGAACATTGAGTCAGACTATAATGGTGTCCATTGGGTTGTTGTCACGGTGTCCAGCATTTTACCAGACTCGCTGCACAATTTGTTCCTGCGTTTTTGATGGGATATATGTTGGCAACTCATAATGTTGTCTCCAATTCAGGTGTGAACAGAGTCTTATCACTTTTTTACCTGTAATGTTTTTCTCCAGTGATGACAAAAAATCAATGCAGTGTCGCCGTGACTGGCTCTTGATTAAGGTGGCTTTGGAGATCATGTCAGCCCTCTTGATCAGGGGTTGCCATTGCCGAGGGGACTAAAGTGATCTCATTTGCATGTTGCATGGGGGGGGTTATTTCTAGTATTATTAGACACCCCCTATATAAGACTTAAAGGAGTAGTCCAGTGGTGACTCAGTGGTGAACAACTTATCCCCTATCTTAAGGTTAGGGGATAAGTTGCAGATCGCGGGGGGTCCGACTGCTGGGGCCCCCTGCGATCTCCTGTACGGAGCCCCGACAGCCCACGGGAAGGGGGCGTGTCGACCTCCGCATGAAGCGGCGGCCGACACGCCCCCTCAATACAACTCTATGGCAGAGCCGAAGCGCTGCCTTCGGCAATCTACGGCTCTGCCATTGAGATGTATTGAGGGGGCGTGTCGGCCGTCGCTTCGTGCGGGGGTCGACACCCGCTATCTGGCTGGAGAGCCGGGGCCCCGTACAGAGAGATCGCAGGGGGCCCCAGCGGTCGGACCCCCCGCGATCTCAAACTTATCCCCTATCCTTAGGATAGGGGATAAGTTTTTCACCACTGGACTACCCCTTTAAGAAAAATTTTGTGAAGTTGGCAAGCTAGGGATCAAGATGCATAATCATGTGCTTTTGCCCGCTTGTTCTAATGCTCGGTCGGGGTCTCGACACTAAGACCCTGACTGATCAAAACATTTGACATGTCCAAAAAATGTTTCATGACTGGGACAGGATTAGCCAAGGCAGGCAAAAGATACACAAAATATATCACTGTGTGCAGATTTTGCTAGACAAAAATGTGTCTGAACAAATGCTGAGCTTTGATTGGTTTCTATATATATATCTGAGGCATAATCAAACACATTTTTGATAAATGTGGGACACTATTTTAATTGACATCTCTTCTTGGTTGTCTTACTGTGCACCAACATTATGGCCCATGCCATCAATAAATCAGACTAATTTTAGGACTCTTCTAGGCACACCCTCTTATCCAAAAAACGCATAGTAAATGTGGCACAAGGATAGTATGCCAGTTTGTTGATGCAAATTAAACCAGAACTCTAGTTATTAAGAGGCATGCATTGCACTTTGCTGGTGTAGATTTCAGTTGCAGTATACGCTAGTGTGTTGTAGTAAGTTAGATGTAAGGCCATGCCCCTTTTACACTGAGCCCTGTCTATTTTCAAAAGACTGCTGTTATTAGTATAAAAAAGGGCAACATTTCACATTCTAGGGATGCCCAAAAATGTGCAACTTTTCCATGCCTAAACACAGAAGCTTTGTTTACAATACATAACCTGCTAATATAGAAAAATAACTAGGGCCTTAAAGTAAAAATAACTAATCCACAAAAAAAAAAAAATAATAATAATAAAGTGATAATGTATCTGCAGCAACTGGTTCATCCTGTCTAATAATCCTTATATCCAGTTTACAGCTTCCAACTTATTAAGTCCTGGCAGTTCTCTGTATCTCCTTGTTATTTTCTAGGGCCGATGCAAATGAGAAATTGCGATTCTCCTCTCGGCGTATATGCATGAGGGACGTTAAAGACTTGTATTTATTTTCCCCCATTTCACCTTGTGTACAGTCTGGTCTGTGACACTGATGGTGATTATGTCATTATTTTACTCTGGGGGTCTCTGGCACATCTGCAGAACTGATGTACATCTTCTTTGTTACGCTGGCATAGGTCCCATATCACCAATGCTTCATTAGCCTTAGTGACTGCCTTCTTGCCAGACAAGAATGCCCAAATCTGAGCTTCTTTTGTGTATGCTTGTTCATTTATTCATCTTTGCATTTCTTGCGCTCTTTTATCTCCTTGTATTTCTAAAGAGCAGATGTCTGTGCCCCCCTCTCCCATATCTCCTGAGTCACATAGGGAGAAGAAAAGTGACTCCTTAACCCCTGTGGGATCACGCTGACCGAAAATGACCTTTAGCCTGGGTTTTACCCCTAGTCTGTATAAAAAAAAAAATTAAAAAAAAGAATAACAGTTTTTCACAGCCTGATATATATACATGGTTAATTTTTATTATCTCTAGCTCCTCACAAGGAGAACTGGTATACATTTTTGTCTCATGTGGGGAAATTTTTGTTTGTCACAGACCCGGAGAAAGCAGAAAAAATAGGAAAAAAAATCCCTCCAGAACGGCCCTTATCATATTAAAGTTTGTTTGCCCAGCTTTGTAGTGGATGTTAGCATGAACGTTTGAAGGCCACATAGCTTTCAAACCTTGGTTGCAACACATTGACCCCTTTAGAAACCAACTTTATCTGGATGAGAAAACTCAGTTCTGTTTAACAAACTATCTGCTTCGCCAGTATTTATCTAGAAACTGAAATTACACTATTGATTTATTTTTTGTGTGAATTTAATGTCCAAAAAATGCTACTGAATTCGATAAACAGGTCTTTGCACGTGACCGATTGTGTCTGCTAGGCATACTCATGAGTTAAAGCACTTCCTGCCATGGCAGCGGCTCGCCATCTCAGTGTATATCCAGGTGTTATGTTCACAACAGGTTACAGGTCAGAAGTGTGTATAACAATAAGAGTCTAGGATAGAGCGGGCTGTATAGTGGGAGTGAACATTTTGTAGGCTTGGCTAGTATCTTTGAGATGCTCATTAAAGTGGTTTTATGGTCCTATTTGTTATATACCGAGGAGATATATATATATATATATATATATATATATATATACAACCTGTGGCCCTCCAGCTGTTGCAAAACTACAACTCCCAGCATGCCCTGACAGCGAACGGTAGGTTGGACACCACAGTTATATACTCTATTCGGGCATTCCGAGTTAGTAAAAAGGAGTCAATCATTAAGGACTTTCATCAATAATAATAAGAAGAAAGATGCTAAAAAGAAACACTTGCTAAAAGATTCCTTTTGACTGATCCCTGTTCAATCAATAAATTGATTGTACAAAGCAAATAATGCCTAAAAATGTTTACCTTCAGAAACAGAAAGACGTATGAATATACAAAAATCTGAATTTGAAAAGATAATTATATAGACCACCCTATATGTAATTATTAAACCATAGATGATGAGGGATTTTAAAGGTGGCCATACACCTTAGATCAGTATTAACTAACCAGCATGCCTCAAGCTGTATGCTTGGAGTTGCCGTTTTGCAACAGCTGGAGGCACACTGGTTTGGGAACGTTAGTTCAGTCAGTAGCCATTCCTTTTGATTCTCACATGTAAACTCAACTGGGCCGAGCATGCATGTGTTCTTAATAGAGGGGCGTTAGTGCTGCTACTCATCTTATTTGACAACAGAATTATTGGGCTTCTTCCAACTGCCTGATCCTTCTTTCCCCAACTTCTGCCATCCCCAAAAATTTCCTGATGTGTACAGCCTAGGAAATATTTATCCATATCGCAATGCCAACACGTTTTCTTCTCCTGGACCATATTGCAGTGTTGTGTCCATTACAAAGTTAGGCTGGGTTCACACTACGTTTTTTCCCATACGGGAGCGCATACGGCAGGGGGGAGCTAAAACCTAGCGCTCCCGTATGCCTTCGTATGCGCTCCCGTATGTCATTCATTTCAATGAGCCGGCCGGAGTGAAACGTTCGGTTCGGTCGGCTAATTTTTGCGCCGTATGCGCTTTTACGACGGGACCTCAAACCGTGGTTGACCACAGTTTTAGGTCCGGGGGAAAAGCGCATATGGCGCAAAAATGAGCCGACCGGACCGAACGTTTCACTCCGGCCGGCTCATTGAAATGAATGACATACGGGAGCGCATACGAAGGCATACGGGAGCGCTAGGTTTTAGCTCCCCCTGCCGTATGCGCTCCCGTATGGGAAAAAACGTAGTGTGAACCCAGCCTTATGCATTATCCCTGTAGAACCTGATCGTGTACAATTACTGGCAGCATACCACATATAGCAAATGTAGCAAATTTTGTAAGTATTTTTGTGGGATATATATATATATATATATATATATATATATATATATATATATATTAAAAAAGGTGTATTTTTTAAGCCAAAACTATGGGGGTATTTATCAATTTTGCCTTTCTTTTTACCCTTTTTTTTTCTTCACTTTTTTGAGCCAAAGTCAGAAGTGGATCCATAAGGGAGGAGAAGTGTAAGTCCTTCCAATACATTTTCCATTCCTTTTGAATACATTTCTGGCTTTGGCTCAAAAACTGCAGTAGCAGATCTCCAAAAACTGCCAGAAAAAAAAACAAGTGGAAACAGAAGTTACCACCACGGAGGACGGCGTATTTTACCCTGTAGAGCAGTCATTTCGGGGTCCCTCCTGCTGTATATCAGCAAGCGACATGAGTTATTTCTTTTGTGGGGTTTATAGCCACCATGTGAAATGGATTTTATTTTCAACTTGAGTAGTTTTTTTTTTGTTTTTTTGTTATTTTAGTACAGTGGTCTTCAACCTGCGGACCTCCAGATGTTACAAAACTACAATTCCCAGCATGCCCGGACAGCCGTTGGCTGTCCGGGCATGCTGGGAGTTGTAGTTTTGCAACATCTGGAGGTCCGCAGGTTGGAGACCACTGCTTTAGTGCTTACCTGAACCTGTGCGGCCATGTCCAATGCTGGCTCAACGGAGGGTGAAGGTTCCTCAGAGACAACTATGTCGCAGGATAGTATTGGGCAGCCCTGGAGGCGTCGCTGCTTTCACAAAAAAACATTTTTAATGTATTTTGACGCCTTTACATTTTCTGATATTGCTAAGTGTGTTTTCCATGTGCAAAATTTCTTGGCGGGGATTTGCGCCCCAAAAAAATGGGATTTGCGCAAGTGATTTGGCGCGAATGATGAATTACTGACTAAACTTAAAATCACACACAGGACCGTGTGATTTTGAGAAAGTTGTAAAAATGACAGTGGAGAAGATGCGCCAAACTTTGGCGCAAAAAGACACTGCGCCAAAGTATTGCGCCAAAGTTACGTGAAAAAAAAACACATAAATCCTTTGATAAATAACCCCCTGTATCCTTTCACCTTCTTGGTAAAGTGGCCCTGATCCCCTCTAAGTCCAGCAGAAGACAACATGTACCGCTCAGTTAGGAGGAAAGGTTTCAATATTTACAGGACAAACAGCCGGGGGTAGGGGAGTTTGCTCAAGGGAATCATGTGCGCATAAGGGTGAATGAATCCTCGGTAGAGTGCTTGAACTGTTTGTCTCATTTCCTCAGGTGTCAT
Source organism: Hyla sarda (assembly GCF_029499605.1). Classification (NCBI taxonomy): domain Eukaryota; kingdom Metazoa; phylum Chordata; class Amphibia; order Anura; family Hylidae; genus Hyla; species Hyla sarda. The sequence continues at coordinate 416,809,344 of NC_079191.1, forward strand.
TTGATCTTATTTTTTTTTTTTTCGCTTTTCAACCTTTGATATTGGGGTTTCTTTACCATATCATAATATGTACTGAAGACTATCTGCCTGCTGTGTAAAGTGATTGATATATATATCGTGTGTGTTCATAACGGAGACATGACAGCAAGAAAAGTACTATAGGCAATATTGTTCTTGCCATTAACCCCTTCCCTCTTTGGCGGTTTTTCATTTTTGCACTTTTGTTTTTTCCTCCTCACCTTCTAAAAATCCTAACACTTTCAATTTTCCACCTAAAAATCCATATGAGGGCTCGTTCTTTGCGCCAACAATTTTACTTTGAAATACTATTAATAATTTAAAATCTACGGCGAAACGTGGAAAAAATATTTGTTAGGCAGAATTAGAAAAAAAAAAAGCCATTTTGTAATTTTTAGTGGTTTACGTTTCTACGCAGTGCAGTTTTTGGTAAAAATTGCACCTTATATTTATTCTGTAGGTCCATACGGTCGCACGGATACTCAATTTATATAGGTTTGACTTTATTTTACTACAAAAAATAAATCATAACTACATTCACCAAAATTAATACGTTGAAAAATGTCCTCTTCTGACCCCTATAACTTTTTTTTTTTTCTGTATACGGGGCGGTATGAGGGCTCATTTTTTTGTGTCGTGATCTGAAGTTGGTACCATTTTTGTTTTGATTGGACTTTTTGATCACTTTTTATTCAATTTTTTTATGGTATAAAAGGTGACCAAAAATACCCTATTTTGAACTTGCGGTTTAAATAATGATATAACGATATATTTTTAAAGTTCGGACATTTACGCACACAGCGATACCACATATGTTTATTTTTATTTTATTTACACTTTTTTTAAATGGGAAAAGGGGGGTGATTTGAACTTTTATTAGGGAAGGGGGTTAAATCACATTTCTTAACTTTTTTTTTACACTTTTTTTTTGCAATGTTATAGCCCCCATAGGGGGCTATAACTTTGCATACACTGATCTCTTACACTGTTCACTGCCATGCTATAGCATGGCATTGATCAGTGTTATCGCCGCTCGACTGCTCCTGCCTGGATCTCAGGCACGGAGCAGCCATTCGGTGACCAGACAGCAAGGAGGTAGGTAGGGATCCTTCTCACGTCCTGCAAGCTGTTGGGGACGCCGCGATTTCACAGCGGCGGTCCCGAACAGCACCACTGAGCTAACCAGCAATTTTTACTTTTGTTTTAGACTCAGCGATCATGTTTGATCGCCGCTTCTAAAGGGTTATAGCAACCGGAACCCACCGGGTATGATGAGCGCTCACCTGCTGAGTGCGCGTCATACCTCAGGAGCAGCAAATGGAAGTGAATGCATGTCCATTTGCGGCAAGGGGTTAAAGGGGTTATCCAGAAATAGTAAAAATACAGCTTATTTCTTTAAGAAACTCCGTCACCTCTGTCCTCTGATTTTGTGTGATATTACATCTTGGCTCCATTCACCTCAATGAAATTAAGTTGCAACACCACCCACAACCTGAGGACAGGTGTGGTGCTGTTTTTGTTTGTTTTTTAAATCATCCCTAATCCTGGATAACCCTTTAAAATGGATACTCCTATCTCCATCACTTAATGACAAGTAGCATTGCATTCCCTTCACTGATTTTGACCTGCACAGTGCCCCCTAGCCATATGGCGGTACAGGAAACTGCAGCATGGCACCGTTATCCAGGATTAGAAACATATGGCTACTTTCTTACAAATATAGCACTACATATGTCCTCAGGTTGTGTGTGGTATTACATCTCTGCTCCATTTACATCACCACACACAATCTAAGGACAAGAAAGGCACTGTTTTTGGAAGAAGAATGTTTTTCCTAACCCTGGATAACCCCATTAAAGTGAATGCGGCCAGTGCTGTCTGGTAAGTGGGATCTCTTTTACGCAGGGAAGAGCTCAAAAGGAGAGGGACTGCTACACCAATACTTCATTCTGACAATTGATGAGGGTCCCAGATGTCAGACCCACCACTATCATAAAGTGATGATCTATGCCAGTAAAAAAGGCCTTTAAAATATTGGAAGGAAAACATAAAATGAAAATGTGTTTAAGGCCCAAAGTTGTAGACATTGCTGTAGACATTGCTACAAGCCAGGAGATTTAATGGAACAGTGCCTCTAGTGGCCAAAGTTGTGATACATGCTAGAAAATAAGATTCTAAACTTTCAGTCAATTGCTTTCTGGCTTGTAGGCAATACAAACATTGCATAATATCAGATTTTTATGGAAAAAAACATACTTAACCCATATAACACATGAACCAAAGCCAAGAAAAAAGAATAAAACATTAAAAAAATAAAAAAAAAGTTAACAAGCTGAATTGTTAAAGAAAATTACTTAATTGGAAGATTGTTTTGTAGGCCCAAAGTAAATGTACATTCTAAGCTCCAGGCCATCCACATAGAGAGTTCAGGGAGGTGGAGGGGTTTTATTTTATTTGTTTAGGTGTTTGTTTGTTTTTCAGTTTCTTTTTTTTTTTTTGCGTTTCATGATTGTAAAACCCATCTGAAATATTCATGTAGAATTGTCTGAGAAGCAGTTTGTGTTTTATTTACTGCACAGGAGAACAGCCTCAGTGGATTAGTTCTACAATACCCGTAACAAAAGCACGACAGCTGATGCATGTGATGTTAGGAGGTGACAAAACAGTTAAAGTATGCTGCTGGCTACAGGCAAGCAGTCAGCAGATGCAGACAAAAGGATTTGTGACAAGAATAACTTGAGCAGTCAAGAGTATCCAAAATACCAATACCCTTTTCTCCTTGACATTGTCTTCTCCTTACTGTCAGCATTGTATTGTCCTTTTATAGTAAAGAAACCAATAAGTCAACATTTATCCGGAGAGGGAATACATCCTTAATATTCCAGCTGTTCCCAATGGAGCAATACATTTTTTAATAATGCAGATATGGGATGGATAGATAGAATTTAGGGGAAGTTTTGAGGTAGATATATAGATAATAGAAGGTAGAAGAATGTTTGAAGTAGATAGGTATTGGATGGATAGATATATTGATAGATATGAGATAGATAGATAGATAGATAGATATGAGATAGATAGATAGATAGATATGAGATAGATAGATATAAGATAGATAGATAGATAGATAGATAGATAATAAGATTGATTGATAAATAGATATGAGATAGATAATAGGCAGTTAGAGGTTAGATGATGTTTTGGTGTGGATAGATAGATATGAGATAGATAGATAGATAGATATATATGAGATAGATAGATATGAGATAGATAGATAGATGTTCATTTTTTAGGCAGAAGTCCACAAGCACTGCATAGCCGTTAATGGTGACGGCGCAGTGCTGCACAGTATGCTCCGTTCACAGAATTCTGCGAGCCGAGATTCCGCAGTGTGAACTTACCCTTACAGTCAAATCTTTTCTAAAAAAGACAATTTCTGTATCTACATTGTATTGTGGTGGCCCAGTACAGGAGTTGTTACCCCGTACCCTTGCTGTCCTGTCAGGCAGCCTCCCTGCAGTGTTCCCTGGGCCCCCCTGCATCTGTTCTACTGTAATTGTATATTATCCCCTATGTTATGTATATAAGAATGTTGTATCTTTAAGAAAGGTTAACATGTGATCATCAGTTGTCATGTGAGTTGTCATGTGATTGTTACCCAGGAGGTATCAGTGACCAGGTGACTTAAAGGTGACCAATGGGACCCCACCAGAGTCTCCCCCATAAAAGTCCTGGGAGAAGTCTCTTCTCTGTCTTACTTCCTGAGGTGCAGTCGAGCCTAAGAGTCTGGAGTCATAGGAGCCTCAAGTCAAGTCTGCAGCCACAATCTACAAGTGTACAAGTAACTAAAGTCACAGCTTAGTCTGTCTCCAGTCAAGTCAGTCACTGTCATCTACTGTCAAGTCAACGTGGCCTGCACTAAATTGTCCAAAACCACTACAAGTCCCAGCAAGCCCTTAAGGTCTCTGAAGTCACTGGTCACCTCCGTGGGCCTGGCTACACTGTATAGACTGTGCCATCTGTCACTCAGTAAAGCTACCGTTGTCCGTAACTTGGCATCGGAGTCATTATTGCCCCCATGCATGGGTGCATTATTGCCCCCATTCGGGTGGTATTGAGGATAAACCACACCCTGGCGTCACAAATACAAGCCATCTGCCCCTGAATCTCACACCCTCTACCACAGTATATTCTAGGGTAATGCCCAAATTGCCCTCTTATGTGATGTTGCACAGTAGATGTCACATTGCAGTTTGGTGCTAGATTTGCACAGAGTTACAGCATCCTTAATCACCTGCTGGCCAGTAACTAAGGGTTAAAGCTCTCTCCATGTTGGAAACTGGTCCACAGCCACTGCCTTCCATGGAGTTGGTTGATCTAAAAGATAAGATGTTAAGTCCAGTCAGACAATGGCCATGTTATTTGATCATAGCAAAGTGCGAGGGGCTGACTGCAAACAAGCCAGCGTTTATTTTACAAGTGTTCACAACGATCTGGTGCTTCTTCAGAAAATAGGAGAGGCTGTCTTCCGTTTAACCTTTGTAATTCCCCGTCTATTCTCTCTGACATTCATTCAGCTGCCAAGAGAGCTTGGCAAGGCTGGGGCAGTGCACACGTTCCAGTGACCGCTAACCTTGGTATGTCCTGACACTTATGATGTGTATCTGCAGGACACAGAAGGCAGGCAGGCTGCTATGTCAGGCTTTTATTATAGGCTGCAGATGCTGGGGACAGTCAGTTTAATAAAACAAATCAGCCTTGAAGGTAAAGCAACTGAGAAGGAGGAGGAGAGAGGAGAATCTTGTGCAGCATGATTGAAATAATGCAAAGTCTACCATGAAAAATAAACCGTCTTGTGACCGAGGGTCATCATGCAGGTGGTGTGGTGTTCTTCAAAACCAGAGAAAAAAGTTGTGGTCCTTATAGAAGGGAAGTTACAAAGTAACCAGAAGCCTCCTGAGACAATTGGGATGGATGTCCTCATTGTTGTGCACCAAGTTATGGAAAGTGTAATCGGAAACTAGTTTTATCATAAGTCTTGGTCACAGTCTGCTGGTTTTCCTTTTTAACAATGTAGCAGAGGTCAACATGGGGGCTGTGTTGTTTATGTATCAGGGTAACGTATGCGGTACGTTTACTTTCAGTCCTATGTAAGGCTCTGTTTACATCTTCTTTATACTACATGGCAAAAGTAGTACCAATAGTAGCACACACCAAACCTATCCACAGGTCTTTGTGCACCTAGCTTATGCCAAAACAGTGTCCCATTTGCATTCAATATATCTTTTCTTTTACACTTTGTGGATAGGAAAACTTAGCCATCCTTTCTTATAGAGAGGGGCACAGTAAAAAAAAGAGTCAAGAAGTGACATATACTACTGTATGCCTATAAAGTGGTATACATCTGAGGCTTCCGTCCGAAGTAAATGTCAGATAATACTCCTATTCTTCACCTCCTGCAAGAGTCTAAAGCTAGTTATTCACATAAGTCTTCATTCACAACACTTCTCTGAGGCACGGATATTGGGAAACGTTCAAAATTGCTCAGTCAAGCAAGGGCCCCGTTCACTTAAATGGCTCAGGCGTAGTCAGCTATTGACTACATTCAGGTTATTTTCCAAGCATGTGCAAGTTTTGGCTCGGACTGAAAAGTGTGGTTTGCTGAACTTTTCAGTCTAAAACAAAACTTGGATACATTCGGAAAATGACCCAAATGTAGTCACTAGCTGTCTATGCTCAATCCATTGAAATGAATGGGGCCTGTGCCTGTCTGAGCATGGATACATCGGCTTGTAATTTTGACGTTTCCCGATGTATCTGTGCCGGAGGCAGAAATCGCGGTGTGAACCTCTCTGAAGATATGGCTGACAGCTATATTGCATGAACCTTATATACATATAAATGTTTGTCCGTAAGTGCATGTTGGCAGAAGGGAGAGACTCACTACCAGACTTCTCTCGTGTTGGCCTATCTCCTTGAGAACTCACACTTTCCTGAACCTTCTATTTTGTCATATGTGCCATCAGGGGGAAGTTGGAAGGCCTCCATACACATTAGATGGTCAGACAGTCCCGATAAAATAAGCAGGTTTAGCCTACACTTATCTAATATGCATGACTAGCTTATCTCCCCTGACCAGGGTTGAATAACAGCATAGCCAAAAGAACAATTGCCCCAGGGCCTCCACTGTTTACATGCCTGAATTTCCTTATATCCACCTCTTGCAGCTCCTATAAGCTTACTGTCTGCCATCTTACTTCGAGCTTGTAGCGTTGTACCGGCTGTAGTATTACTTGGGCACATTACCGAACTGCCATTCAGGCACTGTATGGTGCAGTTATTAGACCTCGGGGTAGACTATATTACAGTATCATTACTCCCTCCTTCAAACTAGCACACACATGTTTTGCCTAGAGGCCTCAACAGATCTATATCTGGCCCTAATACTGTCGGTGACCTGCGCCAAATGACAACCTCAGCTATGCCACATCTGCGTGTTGTCGATGAATTGAAGGGCATACAATTTTGCTAAATGGCAGAACAGAGTTTAAGTGGCCACATAATCCTTATTCCTTCACTCAGGAGCCTTTCGTTTTATTGTCACTTGTTTTCAGAGGCCTAATCCCCCAGACTTACGCTACCAATTGTCTGTAAGCAGGGCCTAGATGTTAAATATTTAGATATAATAGCCAAGAACTCTCCCGGTAGCAAGTATACTTGCTAAACTATTGGATCAGTGCATAAAAGACTGGGCAGAGTTTTCTGTCAAACACCCGCAGTGCAGAACAGAGAACATATTACGCCCATAGGTAGTGAATTTAAAGAGCGGTTTGTACTATAGACAAAGATTGTAAACCTTTTTTATTTCATACAAAATTATATTTTACATCGATAGAGCTACGTAGTATGTGATGTTTCTACTGTAAATCTCTCTTCCTCAACATTAAAATGTTGGCACACTATCCAGATTGCTCCAGATACAAATTTAGGAAAAAGATAAAAAAATGTAGCCCTCATTTATCACTAATTCAAAACTAATCCCCAAAAAAAGGCCACTCCTGTCCTCAGGTTGTGTTTGATATTGCAGCCAAGTTCCGATAAAGTGACTGGAGCCGAGTTGTAATACCACACACAACCTGAGAATAGGTGTGGTGCTGTTTTTTCAAGAAAGCAATCATGTTTTTCTTTTCCTGATATCCCCTTTAACCTCTCTTTCTTAGAAGAGAAAAATCACAGGTGAAAGAGGACACGAAAAATAGGGTAAAAATGTAATACATTATTGTAAAAAAAAAAAAAAAAATAAACAGAAAACCGTGCCCACATTTTGAATAAATAGTTTATATAGTTAAAAAAAAAAAAAAAAGAAGTTTTGGCGCAGGTTAATAAATAGAGTGTAATGCATTTCTCCATACAGTTTAACAAACATGGCTTATAACTGCAGGCAAGAGTTTTGTATCTGACTGTCATAACTCTTATCAAAGGTAGATACTGTAGAGCAGTGGTCTCCAAATTGCAAAACAGTTTTTGCAACAGCTGGAGGATTACAATTTGTCCTAATTTTTGGAAATAGGCAAGAAAAATATGTGCAAGTCACATATTTGAAAAATACTGCTCCAAGTCAGCTGTTATCTGCTGAGGAACCGTAGTATATTCCTATAGCACCTCCCCTGTAGACTTCCTGAGAAAATGTAATAGAGGATGCCCAATGATTTCTAAGTGTATCTCTTGATTTTATTAAGCTCTCTGTGGCCTTCACCCCCACCAGATTTAGAGCCCCAGTTGCAGTGAAGGAATTCATTGCTTTAAAGGGGTTCTCTGCTTGGGATTGGCTACTTGTTAGAAGGGTGCCTTGAAATTAAGCAGATAAAGTCTTTCTTAGCCTCCGGTGAAAGTAAACTTATCCCCTATCCAGGACGGGACCCCGTCTCTCTCAGTGAGGAGCGCGTGTCATCTACTGGTAGATAGTAGGCCCTCCATTCATTTCTATGAGAGTGCCTTTGATGCCCGAGTGCTGTACTCGGGTCTTTTCTTCGCTCTCACAGAAATGAGCAGAGTATGTGCCAGGTCCTGTCCTGATGATTGCAGGGGATCCCAGCGCTCAGACCCCCCACGCTCAGCTACTTATTCCCTATCCTATGGATAGAGGATAAGTTTATTTTTGCCGGATTTCTCCTTTAATCTAAAAGGGAATCTCTCATTAGTGTTCAGTTTTAACCCAAAATTCACTAATAGGGTCTATAACACAGAGCCAGGAGAGAATGGGCTATGTAAATGCACCCCCCCCCCTCCCCCCCCCCCCCTGATCAAAAGTGCACTTAAAGGGGTTATCCATGAAAAAAACTTTTTTTCATATATCAACTGGCTCCAGAAAGTTAAACAGATTTGTAAGTTACTTCTATTAAAAAATATTAATCCTTTCAGTACTTATGAGCTGCTGAAGTTGAGTTGTTCTTTTCTGTCTAAGTGCTCTCTGATGGCACTTGTCTCGGGAGCTGTCCAGGGTAGAAGCAAATCCCCACAGCAAACCTCTTCTACTCTGTGCAGTTCCTGAGACAAGTAGAGATGTCAGCAGAGAGCACTGTTGCCAGACAGAAAAGAACAACTCAACTTTGGCAGCTGATAATTATTGGAAGGATTAAGATTTTTTAATAGAAGTAATTTACAAATCTGTTTAACTTTCTGCCACCAGTTGATTTAAAAGAAAAAAGGTTTTCACCTTGATAGCAGAGAGAATTACACAACTTCCTCTAGAGCATACAGCAGCTGATAAGTACTAAAAGGATTAAGATTTTGAAATAGTAAGTAATTTACAAATCTGTCTACCTTTATGGCACCAGTTGATTTAAAAACAGTTTTTCCCCCTGGAGTACCCCTTTAAGCATGTGTGGGAGGAAGCACACCTGGATCTTAGGGAGTTTCCCGTTTTGCCCTCTTTATAAATTGTCCTGAGTATGTATCACTCATATAAGCAGAACTGGTTGCCTTAGATTAGTGCTTTATTGTCTCACTGTAGTGTATGATCCTGGCAAAATGTCCTATATATATGTCAGACGACCTCATGCAGCCATCTTGGCATTACACACTGCGAGAGAAATCTTATGGAGATCTCCGGTCTTCACAAGCTTAGCTTTCTTTCCTATTCTTTTTCCAAAGATGAACATTTGTCATTATAAGTCCTTCTATAAATAGCCGCCTTTAAATGCAGATGACAATAGATGTCTGCCAGAATTAGAATGTACAGGTGCCTGGTAAGCCCTCTCCTCGCTAGGAAGAACTGTCTCACTCCTCTTTGAAGAATCAAAGGACTAGAAACTGAAAACTTTATTAATACCATTGTCTCCTTGTATCAGCAGGTTCCGGAGAGATTCCTGGAAGTGGCGCAGATCACATTACGAGAGTTTTTCAATGCCATTATAGCAGGCAAAGATGTTGATCCTTCCTGGAAGAAGGCCATATACAAGGTTATCTGCAAGTTGGACAGTGAAGTCCCTGAAATCTTTCGTTCCCCAAACTGCCTACAAGAACTTCTTCACGAGTGATGATTCCACTGCTGGTTCTGAATGTACAAAACTGACTTTTTTTTGCCCCCCACCCTTTTCCTCTGCTCCCCCTCAAGTTTGTGCGTAAGTGTGATGATTGCAACTGTATATCCATGTGTATACATGACATACACATGCATAGACATTCTGTAATGTATTTTATTTATATCCTCCCTTTTTAATGATAACTTGATTAGCTACGATCTATCACCCTTTACTAAATGTTTTATTGAGCTCCCTGTACTTATGACCGAGCACAATAAGGATGATGAGTCTGCCGTGTATATATAGTATATTAGGGCATTTAAGAAAAGTCTACGTACTTACTGTTACTTTTGTCATTCTGTGGATTTATAATCTGCTTTTTTTTAAGAACAGCTAGTTAGTAAAGTGTATTTATATTTAAGGTCATGTTAAACTGTATATTGATCATCAGCACACTAGCGGATGCAGCCATCCTGTATGTTACCACCTAAAAATTGTTACCCACTGGTAAGTTTCCAAGAATTGATAGGGTTAGCTAAAAACATGGCTGTCATCTACTGTGTGCAGATGATGCTGTTACACTTTAACTTATTGTAAAACATTGCCGAGTCATTTTCCTGCTACTGTAAAACGGAAGGAGCTCAATCCTATCTAGTTTATCTCATGGAGGATTATTACTCGGGCGATGTAGGAGTAGATTTCAAAGAAATAACATATGGCACATATAAGAATGGTTACTGTTCTTCTGATACTTGAGCAAGTATGTCGGCAGGCAATCTGCCATTCTGTATACTGGAAGGTCGGTGCCTCCATCTTGTATATTGAAGGGGGCTACTAACTGTTAAGGCTAACAGGGAACTCACTTTATGGCACAAATGTCCTATTTCAGCACAGTAGGTGTCACAATGCCGGACGCTTTGCGTTCTTCATTTGTTTTCAGTGTGTCTTCAGTTCACGGGTTAAATACTTGGGATATTACACATTGTCATAATCTTATAGCTACTGCTTATCTGGGTTCTGTGGACTATCAAGGGTGTATGTACCATATAGGCACCTGCTATGGGGAGGCGTTCCTGCTCAGGTTCACCCCATCCACATGGGTGGAATCAATGTAGCATAGCTCCCCCCCTTCCACAGGCCTTAGAGAGAGGCCCAATTTTTTATTTTATTTCTACTACGCCTCATCACCTCTATGTACATCCCTGAAATGCACTTATTATGTCTCTCTCTCAGATAGGAATATTTAGTGCCCGCTCAGCTGTGTCTTTTTTGCATCAACCAATCTCATATAATGGTTGGGCAAATGGCTGCTCAAGCACCGAAATGACTACTGCACAAAAAGTTAAGCAAAAACCCCTTTCAGGGCCATGGAGTCAGAGCACTGTGAACTACGTGAAATTGTAGTCAGCACTGGAAACTAAAGAAAAATAATTTTATGCTGCTATCCCCTATAGGATTTGGGGGGTTAAAAATATGTGAGATTTTTTCCATTTAATCACAAGTATTTTACCTGAAACATAAACTGATTTTTTTGACACGTGGCAAAAAAAAGCTGCACATTCTAATATGTTTATTTAGAGTAATCTCTAGTCATTTGCTACTGAATCCCCTGAAAGTTCATACATAAGGGACAGATAATTTACCTCATGTTAAATTACTTCTGAACTGGCTGCCTTTGCTGTTTTTGACTGTCAGGTTCATTTTTAGCTCTTTTTCCCCCCATATTCTGTTTAACTTAAGTAGATAAATACTTTAGATAGCTCAGCTGTCATTCCGACACAAAAGACTTTGGGGGAGATTTATCAAAACCTGTCCAGAGGAAAAATTGCTGAGTTGCCCATAGTAACCAATCAGATCGTTTCTTTCATTTTTCACAGACCTTTTCAAATTTTTTTCCTCTGGACAGGTTTTAATAAATCTCCCCCATTGTGAATGGCTGGTGTAGTAATACGTTTGAAGGGTTGAACAGCTTTTTATAGGTCTTGCTGAGTTTGTTGGAGAAAGCCCCACATCCTGGGAATTCTTCTTCATACCCGTTTCAATGGGCCACTTGTGGCTTGTTGGTGCAGAGAAACAGCTGATCTTGAGGTTCCCTTCTATGATCAGATGAGTCTGACAAGTCCAAATCTAAAAAAATATTTTCTTTTTAGAGTAGAAGAGTCTAAAGAGTCTTCAACCCCTTTAACTCTCAGTAAGCACAGCAGCAGAACATTCTGTAAGTAACACGAAGGTCTACTAAAAACTTTCCATATAGACTGCAAAGGAAGTTCTACATTGTTGTTTTAGAAGTGTTAGTATAAGTGAAGTATAAGTACCATGATAGGACTCAGTTTTATGGATTAAGTCACTGTTATATCTTTAAGATGGAAACAAACAAAAAATTACTATGAAACTGAACTTCTGTTTTTGGACAGAAAGTGACATTGAAGGAAACATGACTTATGAACCTATATTGGTTTAGTCAGTATGTGTCAAGCTGCTTATCTGCTCAGAACTGTAGAAGATGTCCTTGCACAAGACTGTTCTCCAGTGGCCCTGTTTTTGGCACTTATTAGGTCATGTCCTTTAACACTTTGGACTTTGGTGTAATAATTAACCAGTTCAGCAAGGCCTCCCACCACAGATTTCAGAGGCTTTATACATTCCCTATTGATCGCACTTGGTATATATATTTTTTTATATTGTACATGCCTAATAAATACCCTGCTGAAAAAAATAAAGGGAACACATAAACAACACAATGTAACTCCAAGTCACTGACACTTCTGTGAAATCACACTGTCCACTCAGGAAGAACACTGATTGACAATCAATTTCACATGCTGTTGTGCAAATGGAACAGACAACAGGTGGAAATTATAGACAATTAGTAAGACACCCCCAATAAAGGAGTGTTTCTGCAGGTGGTGACCACAGACCGCTTCTCAGTTACTATGCTTCCTGGCTGATGTTTTGGTCACTTATGAATGCTGGCGGTGCTTTCACTCTAGTCAAAGGGGCTCCTGTAGTGTAGCTCATCCAGGATGGCACCCATGGCGTTGTAGGGAGGTCATACGGGCACGTAGAGACCACACACACTACTGAGCCTTATTGTGACTTGTTTTAAGGACATTACATAAAGTTGGATCAGCCTGCAGTGCGGTTTTCCAGACCTCCATGGGTTGATAAATTTGATTTCCATTGATATATTTTGTGTGATTTTTTTGTCAGCACATTCAACTATGTAAAGACGAAAGTATTTCATACAATTAGTTCATTCATTCCGATCTGGGATGTGTTATCTTAGTGTTCCCTTTATTTTTTTGAGCAGTGTAAATTGATTTTGACATTGAGTTGTAATAAAAGTTACTGTTAATAGAAAAATCAAAAACATCCCTTGAGGACATGTTTGGGCCCCGTTAATCTGTCATAATTTAAGTATAGATTACAAATATCCAGTGTTCTGGGCCTTAGTGCTAAATCTTTTATTGTTCCCCCAACTATTATGGTTCATATGTAGTAATGGTCACCTCATCCAGGACAGAGAGACCTTTAGAGACCCCACTGTCTCAGCTTCTACACCCATTATAGTTATACCCTTGAGTCAGGTATTGTTATCTGTAATGTAAATGTTGTTGTCAGTATTGATCGTAACTATTTGCTATGGGCATTCTCTAACAGCAGTTCCCAAACTTCACTGGGGTTTTTCCAGTTGATCCTAAGGTCTCAGTATGGTGTAGCAACCTTTGCATTGCTTATAAGGTATGAATGCCAATGCCAGCCACTCAACCAACACTTGTAGTGACTGGTAGCAGGGCATATTTGCCATCTTTCAGATTGCTAGGATGCAACTCAGAATTTGGGAAACAGGCAGCTTCATATTCCAGAATTAAAGAAAAAAATTTATATGTTGCTGGGGCCAGGTTTAAATAGAAAAAAAAACCTATGCTACCTACCCTCCACTTTTTCTCCCACAGCTCCCGTTTAGCTCCTTCTGGTCCCCCAATGTTTCGGTCTTCTACCTCCTTGCGCTCTGAACAGGACATTCTCACTGCCCCCATCTTGGCCAGAGGTTGAGGGAGCTGACAGGTCCTGCACTGAGTGCTCATCTCAAAAGCATGAAGAAGACAGGAGATCAGAGGACTAAACGGGGGATATGGGGGTAGGTAAGTATAATTTTTTTCCTATTTTTAACCTGGCCCCAGCAACATTTGATTTGTTTAAAAAGACCCCTTTAACTCCTGTATTACAGCTGTAATACCACAAGTTTTGTTCAGTAAAACCAAGTCTTGTGGCCAAAACACAGATATTATAATTGAACCTTAGATTGTATGAAACCATTGGCCTCTCCAATTGTGTCTGCATCTTACTTACTGGCCTAGACTTCAGAAAGGGTCTTACTACAGTGGTCATAGATTTTCTATATGAATTCTCCCATTTTCCTTTAGCTTTATTTGTAGAATCATAAATGTAATTAAATCTGGATTTTTAGTTTCAAAAAGATTAGTCTATATAAATAGTTTGTATGAAAAATGTCTAAAAGACCCAGAATCAGACAGCAGATTCTTCTAAAACTGTAGGATAGTGGTAAATTGTAATATTTTTAAAGCACTTTAAAATAATTGTGCAGATAGATTTTGTATCTCTCCCGTAGTATTTTGCAATCTGTAACTCTTCATTTGTTGGAAGACTACAACCTCCAGTATGTTCCCATTCTGGGAGTTTTAGTCCTCCAACAGCTAGAGAGCCTCAAGTTGCACATCATTGCTGTACTGAGGAAGCAAATCTAGCATTAATGTAACTGTAGTCGGATGGTTGACTGGAATCACTATATCTTCCTGCCTTAGTCATATCACTAAATTCCCGGGGAAGTGACAGGTTAATGTCCCCTCCAAGACCACAGTAGTTCATCCATGAATTGAGAGACCGGCGTACTCATAAACCACCGGTCCACCCACAAAATAGCTGCTTGTGTGTTGATGACGGATATTTAACGTAATGTTTTCAGTTTTCTTGTTTTGACTTTCAAGCGTGAAAATCTGTTTGACTACATTGCTAACCTGATATCTACAATTTCACTTCATTCACCGCAGATTCTGCTGCTAGATGAAATTGCATCAACGTAATTGTCAGCATTAAAAAAAAAAAAAAGAATCAGCTGACTTCAGATTTAGGAGGACAATGATGCCCTGTCATTATAATGTACAAGTAGTGGCAGAGTTAATGGAGTAAGTACAACATAGTAGATGCAGCTAAGGTGGCACAGTTCATGTGTTGACTGCTCCTGTGACATAGGAGGTGAGGGTCAGTGCACTCTGCAGTCGTTCCCCTGAAGCACACATATAGTCATACTGCAGGAATAGTATAGTGCAGCTCCCCTATATGTTTCATCTTGCATGTTGTCAGTTTGCATAGATAGTAAACTTTGGTTCTGTTGATCTGGATTTCTCTACATAGTCTTCTTATGTTCAATTACCTGCCTTGGCCTGCATTTGGGTGACTTTTAGCTGAGTTTTATTTTCATTGCTTTGAATGAGTACATGCTGCCTGTTGATTGTTATGAGAATTTGCCTGATGACAACTGAAAAGCACAGTGTATTTTGGTATACATGTAGAGCACTGGGTGCAAGGTGCTAAACCTTTAGGGAGTTTGTTCGTAGTAGAAGCAAATAGCATTGTACAAAAAGCACAGTAAAGGTCCATTCACATAGCAGAATTTCCGCTTGCAGAATTTCACCTCAAATAAAAGCCTATAGACTTCTATGGGATTCCGCACTCCCATTCACACTTCGGAATTTCCGCTTGAGGGAGTTCCATTAGCGGAATTCCGCAAGTGGAAATTCAGAAGTGTGAATGGAAGTGCGGAATCCCATAGAAGTCTATGGGCTTTAATTTGAGGTGGAGTTCTGCATGCAGATTTCCAAAAGCAGAAATTCTGCTGTGTGAATAGACCCTTAGCCTCATTCCTCTAGAAGAGTTCTCCCCAACCAATGGCTCTCCAGTTGTTGCAAAACTACACCATGGGAGTTTTGCACCAGCTGCAGATTTCAGTGGGACAGGCCGACCATCTGATGTGTACGGCGGCCTAGCGGTTGAGTGTGTTGGTTTTCAAATACCCAATCCACCACCAAAGGAGTTTGGCAGCAGTTTCCCCTATCTCTACATTCGGAACACACGTACATTTGACCAAGATCGAGCAAGGATATATATGGTGGGCATTTGGAGATATAGCTCTAAGCCAACAGCTTAATCTACTTTTTTGGTGCAATAAGACAGAGGGATAACTTTAGGCTGCCGAACTCAATGCAAAACTATTTGCAGTCCTAGATTTGGATACCCACTATTCTCCACCTTTTACCACCATCTTCATGGCAGTCACCCCTATAAACACAGCTTCAAATCCTCTGCATAGGTTTACGAGATAACATACAGACTGCCTACAGCCACTACTAGAACTGAAGCTAACTGTGTATTGTCTTCAGGGTATTCGATAAACTCCATCTAGTGGTGACTGCAAGCACAGAATTTATTAGATTGATATCTTAGCAGGGGATTTGGAGTTGTACATTTAAAAACATGGCATAACATTTTAGGATCAGGTCAGATTATTTGGGTTACTTATTACTTTAATAAACTAATAGTATTGTGCCGCTCTCGATGGTGGACATCACGTGGCTCCAGCCTCAGTGACCAACAGATAGTAACAATGGTTGCTCTGGTTTCAGCACATTTTCTGCTTGCACATCCATGATATTAGTAAATATCCACCCGGTTTGTCCTCAGTGTAAAAGCTTCTCTTCAGAAGATTTTTCCATGGTGCTCATCTTGCAGCCTAAGAATAGATTAATATTTGAAGGCTCGTGTGTCATAAATCTCCCTTCTGATAAGTTAGGCCTTTCAGTAACTAAGGTGATTTACAACAGAATTACGGCTGTTTTGCCTATGTGTGTACTTATCAAGCGGTGAATGGTTATGTGATATTAAGACTCCGGGCACAAGGGTTATCCGTGGAGATAAAACACCCTTCTCAAGGACTGCTGTCGGTCACTGCAAATTATTTTAATCCTTGCATTGTACATGGTGACATTTATATATTCTCTTTTTTGTCATTATATAGTGATGTGCCTAAAAAACTTAACTGCACCAGCAAATATAGATTTTAATGAACACCCAGGTCCCATCTCACTTCAAGTAATCTTGTGCCTTGCACAGCTTAGCAATGGTCTCCAGGTTGTGGCTGTCTAGATGTGGCCATAGCTTGGAGAACATTGACCTACAGTTTTCTCATTGGATAGAGATGGAGCCCTTTTCAGCTGTTGAAGAGGCTCTGATCCCAGTACACAACTGGGAGGACGTTCAGGGACCTGTAGTCCCCACCGTTACTGGACATTCGGAAGTCCCCATAGCCTGCTAAACATGTCCATTATCAACAGCTGCAATAAGCACTATACGTTTTGTCTGTTAATTACCTATGCATATTTTATGTGTTGTACAAAAGGGATTGAGGGGGAAGGGGGGTGGGGTAGTAGAATTTTTGAAAACTTTTAGGAAAATTAGTAAAATTGAAACAATTTTCTCGGTGCACTTTTAGCAACCTTTACAATTTGAATTTTTTTTTTAGATCCTAGCCTAAAAAAAAGCAATAGTTAATGCAACATGAAATGAGATTTGTCACTTTTGTTCTTGATGAACATGAAGGAACAGCATTTTATAGGGGTTCACCTATTTTTAAGGGAATTGTTTCTCCTAGGGAATAATTAGGGATTCATCAGTTTTGGAATGCAATAGAAGAGATACAGCATGTGACATTTTTTTGGCAGAGATAACAAATTTTGTTTGACTACTATGTGTTGCCCAATGCAACTCACCCATTGTACCAGTTGACCAGCATGGCTAGTCCAAGGGCTGCAGTGCGGTGTGAATGCTCTTGCCTTGTCCCAGCATTTTGCAGAAGCCTTAATGCTCTTTTATGGGCAGCATCACATGAGAGCTTCTGTTGCATTCCAGTGCATGGCAAAATTTCATGGGCTCTATATTCATGAACATATTCTACAACCCTTAAGGTTGTCCCTTTTGGAAGTCTCTTTTTCATATAAAGGTCCTCCAATTATCAACTGTAATGGGTGGGGGAATCTGGCAGCAAGTGTTCAGTTTCCCTGCAGTGCCTCCGCAGGGGAAATGAAGAATTACATGGTGCCCATTAAATACTCAATAGGCTGTTGATGTAATATGTGGATGTGTTGGGTCCTTCACAATGTAAAACACTCTTTGTAGCCGCTCACTAATCATGAACTTTAATTTATCTTTATTCTAGCATCTAAATAAGCCTTATCATTTATATATTTTATTGACTTAGTCTTAACCTCCTTTGTCACATTTCTTATGTGTATTCTTATAGTACTTATACAAACTATTCTTATTGGTTCTAAATTAATAATTCCTAATATTTCCCCAACTCGTAAATTGTAGGCTTCTCTCGTGTAAGATTTTTTCCCCCCAAGAATTGTGCCTCTGAATATTATGTTTTGTGGAATATTTTGCTAGTATAACTTGTGGTTGCATACCGTATAGGTAAGACTTTTCTTTATCCAGAGGGGGTAGCTTTTATAAGACCTTGTATATATTTGATGAAGTAGTTCAACAGAGAAATGAAAAATAAAACATTGAATTTCTATAGAAAAAAAAGCTAAGGAATAAAAAAAAAAAAACAGCTTTGTTGGGAAAAAAAATTACCTTTTACATTTTAAAAGCTGCGCTATCTTTCAGTATGCATAAAGCAAGGTGTGTGTATATATAATGATATGTAAAAGTGTTTTTTATACATAAATATGTTGCAGAACTGCTCGTACTGACTAAGATGCCTACACAGGGCTGATCTACGGGCCATTGTGACAAATATGAAGCTCAATAAACACATAGAAGTAGTCATTTCTTTCTATAAAAAAATAAAAAAAAAGGGGAAAAAAAATAGATTTTCACCAGCAACATTGTAAAATAAAAATAAATTGAGTTTTACCAAACTCGGACGGCATTATGTATGAAAGTCCAGGATGAAAAATTTATTTGCTAAATGTATAATATATTACATGACAGTATATAGAATTCATTGTGTATCTATTGCTCTGTTTTATTTCTGCTCTTCGCTGTGTATTTAACATCTTAAGATGATGTAGGTATTTTTTTTTTCTTGTTACAAAAAAAAAAATCTAAAATGCATTATGTGAATAAATTGGTTTTATTGCACTTAGCACAATCTCTTTTATATTCTATCTTAGTTACATAAACTCTGCCTATATAGGGGGTGTAAAAAAATAGATTTTTTTCAATTCAACCCTTCAGTTTCTGTAAACAATTGTTATACTGTTATACTAATGTGGGAATATATATTTTTATTTAAATTTTTGTTTCTAGGCCTACATGGCCATTTCATCCGAGTCTCTTAAATCTCAGCCAAAACTAAAAGGAAAAAAAAAACTATAATAATTGTTTGTAACTACTGTGTATTTTACACTGAATCTTAATATAAATCGCTTGCTCTCGCGGTTTTGTATTGGTAAAAAAAAAACTGGCATTACTCAGATGAGTGAAAGATGATTACAAAATGAAAAAATATTCCGAGTCTTTATGTGTGTGTAAATAATGATAAAATTGTGATGAAACACTGCCTTTATATTATTTAGCAATATGTTGTATATAGCATTATTATGTTTTTTTTTTGTAATGAAAATCATATAATTTTAACATAGTTATAAAAAAAAGAATGATTTTTTTTCTTTTTGTTCTTTTCTAGTTAGAGGCAATTTTTGTGGATTTTTTTTGTCAAATGTTCTGAAAACTTTGCATAATTTATTGTTTTAATTTATCCTAATTTATTTTGATGAAGGTGTACATTTTTTGTATTGCCAAGGATGTACTGTAATGATATTTGATGAAACTACTACATGATAAAATGCCCATTCCATTTCAAGGAAGAAATACACAAAACAAAAAACAATAATAATAA
Source organism: Hyla sarda (assembly GCF_029499605.1). Taxonomy (NCBI): domain Eukaryota; kingdom Metazoa; phylum Chordata; class Amphibia; order Anura; family Hylidae; genus Hyla; species Hyla sarda. Next base: position 416,828,865 of record NC_079191.1, read on the forward strand.
AAATAAAAAAAAGATACAACATTTTGTGGTAGACAATTGATTTCCAAGTTTCATGCTTGGCAGCTACGAAAATTAATGAAATAAAATACAGACGAGGATGTGATTTGATGGTAGTGATGGTGCAGGTGGGAGGGGGCAGGGTATTTTATTGAGTGTGTTTTAAGCTTTTGTATACTCTCCAGACTTTAACCTTTTCGCTTTGTACCACTTAAAAAATTCAGTAGTTCAATTGCCTTGTGTGCCTTCCATCTTCTCTGAACTGAATGTATGTGCAGTATATATGCAAGCTTGTGCAAAATAAAATATAAATTACAAGCTCATTGCAGTTCTTTAGATTTATTTCAAACTTTATGTACTTTTATGTCTGTATTGGACTGTCGCGTAAAGGTATTTTTTTAAGTAGATGCTTTTACTGGCTGCTGCTAAGAAATTTTTTTTTATAAATAAAGAAGGAATCCAGTATACCATTGTAATTCCTCTTGCATGTGAAAATCACATATTTTTCGAATTTTCATTATTTTTATAAAATTATTTGCCTTCTGTTCAGGTTCATTCTTGTTTGTGTTGCCAATCAGCTCCTCTCAATAGGTGAATGTAATTTAAGGTGGCCATACACATTAGATAGAAGTAGATTGATGGTTGAGTACAATCATCTGATGAATGAATAGTTTGCCGGAGCAGCAGGTATACATTTTAGTCCATATTGGCTTTTAAAGTTGTTTAAACTGGCCATACATGATCAATGACAAAAGAATGACCAATCTTTCTGGGTATATTCTGGTAATATTCTTCCCTAAAAGATAATTTGTAGATTAAACAACCTATAAAAAGATCATAGAAAGTGCTCCATGGTGTAGAAATGATATGAGTTAGTACCGTGTTAGCGGTAGAAATACAGGAGATAAGTGCAGTAAAGATGCCTGATGAAGGGACCTGAGAGGTCTTCAAAGCTTGTACTCAATATCTTCTCCGTTAGCCAATAAAGCTATCATCATTACTCTACGTAGCTCCTACATGTTGTAGTGATACAACAGTTAAATGGGCACTGTCGGATACAAAAACGTTTGATATGTTGTAAAGCATGTATAACCAATAGGTTTTGCAATTGCTTTCATTCGAGAATTTTCAGTATTTCATACTGAAAAAGCCAGTCAAACAACTGCCGCCCCCCTGCCTGCTTGGACACATACTAGTCCTGCTGTGTCCATGCATCATCACCTATGTCATGGACACACTTCCTTGATTGACAGCTGTGAGCGCAGAGCTCACAGCTGGAGGAAAAATTATCCCACTGTCAGCTTGTGTCCCGCTACTGTCAGTGAGGACATGCTGGGAGTTGTAGTTTTTGCTAATGCTAGGGGAGATGTTAACAGACAGCATACTGAGGGAGGGGGCGGAGACCTGCACAGTGAGGCCACGCCCCCTCCCTTAGAGAGGAATTCAGACTAGTGAGCTAAATTAAAAGTGTAAGAAAATAAATAAATAAATGTGCTAGACACATAAAAATTAGATGTACATGGTCAGAATTAGGTACTGAGTGATATATTTAAAAAAAAAAAATTCTGGATCTGACGGGTACACTTTAAGGATGGAATAGACTTACCAATATGAGTTGTGATAGAAAGGCACAACACTGGAAAACATGCATCAAGGCTGTTGTTATGAAGAAAACTGTGTCCCTGTAGCGCAATGGGACCATCCACACAGGGACGATCCACAATGGCTAGTCCAAACTTCTCATGCCAATTCCAGATCACACACACTTTTCGAAAGTAAGTAAATAAATGAGCAAATTTATTAACATGCCCGAAGAAAAGGTCGGATCGACCTAGAAACATGTTTGCATGCTTGTTTATCTACTTTCCAAAAAGTGTGTGTGTGATCTGATCTGCATCCCTAATATTCTGCTACATGGAAAGGGCTAAGAATTTCATACATAGCCGACTTCTATATATAGCCGACTTTCACACAATAGCTGTCTATCGGTTATACACTGCTCAAAAAAATGGGAAGACTTAAGCAACAAAATGTAACTCCAAGTCAATCCCACTTCTGTGAAATCCCACTGTCCACTCAGGAAGCAACACTTATTGACAATCAATTTCACATACTGTTGTGCAAATGGAACAGACAACAGGTGGAAATTATAGGCAATTGGCAAGACACCCCCAATGAAGGAGTGGTTCTGCAGGTTGTGACCACAGACCACTTCTCAGTTCCTATGCTTCCTGGCTGATGTTTTGGTCACTTTTGAATGCTGTGGTGCTTTCACTCTAGTGGTAGCATGAGACGGAGTCTACAACCCACACAAGTGGCTCAGGTAGTGCAGCTCATCCAGGATGGCACATCAATGCGAGCTGTGGCAAGAAGGTTTGCTGGGTCCAGAGCATGGAGGCGCTACCAGGAGACAGGCTAGTACATCAGGAGACGTGGAGGAGGCCATAGGAGGGCAACAACCCAGCAGCAGGACTGCTACCTCCGCCTTTGTGCAAGGAGGAGCAGGAGGAACACTGCCATAGCCCTGCAAAATGACCACCAGCAGGCCACAAATGTGCAGGTGTCCACTCAAACGGTCAGAAACAGACTCCATGAGGGTGGTATGAGGGCCCGACTACCACAGGTGGGGTTGGGCTTACAGCCCAACACTGTGCAGGACATTTGGCATTTTGCCAGAGAACACCAAGATTGGCAAATTCGCCACTGGTGCCCTGTGCTCTTCACAGATGAAAGCAGGTTCACACTGAGCACATGTGACATACGTGACAGAGTCTGGGGACACCATGGAGAATGTACTGCTGCCTGGCGGTGGGTCAGTAATGGGGTGCGGTGGCATTTCTTTCTGGGGCCGCACAGCCCTCCATGTGCTTGCCAGAGGTAGCCTGACTGCCATTAGGTACCGAGATGAGACCCTCAGACCCCTTGTGAGACCATATGCTGGTGCGGTTGGCCCTGGGTTCCTCCTAATGCAAGACAATGCTAGACCTCATGTGGCTGGAGTGTGTCAGCAGTTCCTGCAAGAGGAAGGCATTGATGCTATGGACTGGCCCCCGGTTCCCCAGACCTGAATCCGATTGAGCACATCTGGGACATCATGTCTCGCTCCATCCACCACACACCACCTCAGGAGCATGCCCAGGTGTTGTAGGGAGGTCATACCGGCACGTGGAGGCCACACACACTACTGATCCTCATTTTGATTTGTTTTAAGGACATTAGATAAAGTTGGATCAGCCTGTAGTGGGGTTTTCCACTGTGATTTTGAGTGTGACTCCATATCCAGACCTCCACGGGTTGATAAATTTGATTTCCATTGATAATTTTTGTGTGATTTTGTTGTCAGCGCATTCAACTATGTAAAGAGGAAAGTATTCCATACGATTAGTTCATTCATTCAGATCTAGGATGTGTTATCTTAGTGCTCCCTTAAATTTTTTGAGCAGTGTATAAAATGATTATTCATTGTAAAACTTTCCCCAATAAATGGTCATTTTGGTTGAAAATTTCCATTTTCATCAACTTTAATCTAAGGCTGGGTTCACACAGTGTAACATTTTGAAATATACAACAATTATCCCAGGGAATGCGGCCACAAAATGAAATGGGGCAGTATTTTCTAGAAAAATTGCCACATAAACTATAATATGTACTGAAAATTTTAAGTGTGAACCCAGCCTAATGTATATGGGTACCTTAAAGGGGTACTCCAGTGGATTTTTTTTTTTAAATCAACTGGTGCCAGAAAGTTATACAGATTTGTTTATGATTTCCATTTAAAAATCTTAATCTTTCCAGTACTTAGCTGCTGTATGCTCCACGGGAAGTTGTGTAGTTCTTTTCTGTCTGACGACAGTGCTCTCTGCTGACACCTCTGTCCAAGTCAGAAACTGTCCAGAGAAGAAGAGCTTTGCTATGGGGTTTGCTCCTACTCTGGACAGTTCCTGACATGGACAGAAGTGTCAGCAGAAAGTAGTGTGGTAAGACTGTAAAGAACTACACAACTTCCTCTGGAGCATACAGCAACTGATAAGTACTGGAACGAGTAAGATCTTTAAATATAAGTAATTTACGAATCTGTTAGAGTTTCTGGCACCAGTTGATTTAAAAAAAAAAAATAATTATTGTCCACCGGAAGAGAATCTTAAAAAAAAAGAAAGAAAAAAAAACAACCCCAGGGTTTATTGTAGGATAATAAGTTATAACTAGTTAATTGGCTGGAGTCCAAACGCTGGGGGTCTTCTCTGTTGAGCTTCACTGGAGGCAATGAACATGAAATAAAGTTAAGGACTATATATAGATGCATACAAAGGGAAAAACAATATTTGAAGATCTGTTATACAAAGAACCTTTGAGGATAAAAATATTCTCATATGCGCAGGCATATAAGGGGAATTCATCATGAGTGGTGTAGGTGAACCCCATTAATTTGTGTGGTGGAAACTGTGTACCTGCACTAAATTTATCAAATGGTGCAGGGCATGTGATAAATATGGTGCTGATCACATTTCTTACTTCAGTACTCCACTTTGTATGGAGCCCCCTCTGCGACTTTTTGACCTGTGCGACAAAATTTGTGACTTTTTAATAGTGCTGTCCACAGTCTGTTTAGTAAGCCAAGTCTGGGGTGGTGTAGATTTGCTACAAATTAAGGGCTTTGTGACAAACTTTGCGACAGTCACACATGATACATTTCTGACCACTGCAAAAAGTTAACCAGACTATGGCATGGCTCCGCAATTTTTGAAAAAGATTCTAAAGCATCTGAGACAAACTGTGCGACAATTTTACAGGCAGTTCTTTCCCCCATAGTTTGGTTTTTGCTCTGATATGCATTGTCAGCTGTGCGACTGCGACCTTGTATAGACAGGGTCGTGTCTTCCCAAATCGTGTCCAATCAGCTGAATTAACCCCTTCTCGCTATAGGACGTCCAATCATCCGACACGTTCGCGCAATTGGACGTATGCATACGCCAGAGGCTGGATCACACAGGCTGTAGTGCCTGCAGTTCATCAGGTTATACTGTGCTGCAGTACAAATGTATTGCAGCATAGTATAACCTGTAAAAAATGAATTAAAAAGTTCTTCAATAAAAGTATGAAGTGTAAAAAAAAAATAAAAAAAATGCCCCTTTCCCAATAAAAGTCCTGTATTATCACCAAAAAAGATCAAAAACACAAATCATATACATAATAAGTATTGCCACGTCCATAATGACGTGTACTATAAAACTATAATGTAAATTATCCTGCACGGTGAATGCCGTAAAAAAAACATTAAAAAAAAGCGCAAAATTTGCCAATTTTGGTACAAATAGCGGAATAAAAAAGATCAAAAGGTAGCACAAAAATTATACCAATAAAAAAGTACAGCTCATCCCGCAAAAAATAGGCGGGTCTGCACAGGAGAAAGAAGACAGAGCAGGGGAGAGAGGGTGTACACGTCTCCTCCTCTCCCCACCCCCTGCTCTGCCTGTGTTCATTGAACGGAACAGGAGGATGACAATGTGCACAGGCTGGGGCTGTATACACTGCAGGGGCTGGGGATAAATCTCAGTGATATGAATAGAACATCACTGATTCATATTTCCCTCTGAGAGCGGTGATTGGCTGCAACCATCCGGCCAATCCCCACTCTGGGCGTAAAATATGAATGAGTGATGTTCTATTCACATCATTGGCCGGAGTATAGTGCAAAGATGTGAGCGCTGTATAGAGCCGCATCTCTGCTATATTATGGACGATCGCATCGGGTGTCAGGACTGACACCCGGGGCGATATGTCTATTAGTACAGGTACTACTACTCCCATCATGGAACAGTCTGATCCATGCTGGGAGTAGTAGTACTGCCTAAAAAATGTAAAAAAGTAGAGAAAGATAAGTGAAACACACACACACTTTATTAAAAATTAACTAAAATTTTGTTATAAAAAACTAAAAATGTTGTTAAATACATATTTTCCATCCCTACTGCATCCTTTTTTTTTTTTTTTGGTACCCAACAAACTTAGAAAAAAAAAACGGCAAAGGGGCCAAAAAAGAAAAATTCCACACAAAGGTTCCAAAACGCAGGGAAAGACATTGGCAGTTTTTCAGGTGTTTTTAAGCCTTAAAAAAACGCAGGGCGAAAACCTCAGCAGAATCCTAGCCTAACGGGTCTGAACAATATTGTATATTCAAAATGTAAAATTTTCCTTTTTAATGAATTTGTAGAAATTTCTTACATTGTGTTCACATTTTTATCATTGGGAATTGAAAGCAAATTGATGTCAAGTTTGCCTGAGGCTTCCTGGAGGTTCTGCAGTGCCTCTGAGAAAAAGTTTTGTGGACAGACGAGACATAAGTGTAAACTTGTGTAATTAAGTTAATCATTGCAATTTGCTGTTTGGAGGATAAAAATAAAGTGCACACTAAATGGGATATTTATCAATACCTGTGCAGAGTAAAGGTTGCCCAGTTGCCCATAGCAACCAATCAGATTGCTTCTTTCATTTTTCAAAGGCCTTGTTAAAAATGAAAGAAGCGATCTGATTGGTTGCTATGGGCAACTGCCCCACTCTTCCTCTACACTGGTTTTGATGAATCTCCCCCTAAGGGTCTATTTCTGCTTGCGTAATTTCGCCTCGAGTGAAAGCTAATTAGACTTCTATAGGATTCCACACTTCAGAATTTCCGCATGTGAAATTTCCGCACCAATTCAACACCAATTCCACACAAAATCCTCATAAGCCAGAAACCACCCAAGGAAGCGGAACTGGTGCAGATGTTCCACCCGTGTGAATAGACCCTAAGTGTCTATTCACATGGCAAAATTTCCACTTGCAGATTTCCACTTGCAGAATTCCGTGTCAAATTAAAGCCCATAGACTTCTATGGGATTGCGCACTCCCATTTACATTCTGAATCTCCACTTGCGGTAGTGCGGAATCCAATAGAAGTCTATGGGCTTTAATTTGAGGTGGAATTCCGCAAGCAGAAATTCTGCTGTGTGAATAGACCTTAAAACCAAAACCTCATCCTAACTGTGAGGTATGGTGGAGGGAATATCTTTCGGATGCTTTGCTGTATAGGGGCCTGGGCACCTTGCGATCATTAAGGAAACAATTAATTGAAAGGTGTATGAAAACATTTTTACAGAAGAAGAATGACCTTAAATCAACTGGTGCCAGAAAGTTAAACAGATTTGTAAATTACTTCTATTAAAAAATCTTAATCCTTCCAGTACTTATTAGCTGCTGAATATTACAGAGGAAATTATTTTCTTTTTGGAACACAGAGCTCTCTGCTGAATCACGAGCACAGTGCTCTCTGCTGACATCTCTGTCCATTTTAAGAACTGTCCAGAGTAGGAGAAAATCCCCATAGCAAACATATGCTGCTCTGGACAGTTCCTAAAATGGACAGAGATGTCAGCAGAGAGCACTGTGCTCGTGATGTCAGCAGAGAGCGCTGTGTTCCAAAAAGAAAATAATTTCCTCTGTAGTATTCAGCAGCTAATAATTACTGGAAGGATTAAGATTTTTTAATAGAAGTGATTTACAAAACTGTTTAACTTTCTGGCACCAGTTGATTTAAAAAAAAAGTTTTCCACCGGAGTACCCCTTTAAGCTGCAGAGATGTTAGGTGATGCATCATGACAATAACACTCAAAGGAAATTAATTTCCCCGTGGAGATGCCAAGGCATGCATGGCATCCCAGAAATATTGAAGAGCTGAAATTTATTTGCAGCTACAGAGCTTTCACTTATTTTATTTTTTCTCTCTGCACTGTGGTTGTTTACTGAATGTGTGCAATAAAAACATGGAAAGTACAACTGTGTGGTACTAGTTTAGTTGGACTATGTTTGTGTATAATTGTGATAGACCATATTTTATGATCGATCAAGGTGGAAATCCAGGTATTATACCAAATAGTGTAATTATATCTAGTATCTAGGCTTTAAGTATCTAGAAGTCAATGTTTCATTACACAGCTTGTAGTAAAGGTGGTAGATCAATTCTTTTAAAATGTGTACAAAATATTAGCCTACAGTTATACACATTGTAATTTACTTACTCATATCCAGTACTAGATATAGGCCCTGATTTATTAAGAGTGGAGTGTAGTTTTCTTTGTGAGTTTTTTTCCCCGACAGGTATTTTTCCATGGTATTTACTAATGTTTCCGTACATTTTGCACTTTCCCCTGCGTTTTGATCCTTAAACACATGCTCTGATCTGTCGGGTTTTCCTCAGGTCAAATCCACCACAATTTTTTGTGGAAACCTTAGTAAACATGTTGGGTTTTTGTGAAAATGTCGTGGACATGTCCCCTTTCGGCTACCACGTCCCCTTTCTCTGATGGCCATGCCACTTTTTGGTTTTCTCAGAAAAACGGAGAGTTGGTTGTTTGTTTGTTTTTTCCAATCTGACGCAGACAGAATTTCTGATGCAATGCGCCAGAAGTTGGCGCACAACTCGACATAACATGTCAGGTTTACAATAGTAAATCAGCGCCATAGTGTCTGTAAACCAAATAATTTAATGCCTATGAGACTAGTATTCTTTAGGAGGTGCTACATAATTAGAAATGTATGGCTGTTTCACTCCGCGCCTATTGTGAGCTGCGATACCACACATATCCTGTGAAAAGGCTTTTTTATTTTTTAGTAAGTCACTCCTTAAAAGTCTTCATTGTGTGATGTACAGCAGTTGTGTTTGCACTGTAAAAGAATGACCACGTTAATGCCCATCTGGGTCCTGTAGGCTGTCACAAAGGTGTTCTACTCCTGTAGGTGCACCATGCTCCCCACCAGGTAGAGCCGCCAGGTTTTCTGCCAGAATTGTGCTTCTCACACCGTCATAATGTTTCTGCAGCTCTTACCTGTTGATTCTGCAGGTGCACTCTCTCTGCCATTTAAAGGGTTAGTGCATGCACCCAAATCCAGTCCCCAGCCAGTCACCTTCCACCCTATATCAGGTAGCCACATCCACTGCTCCTTGCTTGCGTAATAGGTTGATAGTGTTCCTAGTAAAGATGTTCTTGCTCAAGTGTTTGATATCCTGTATTTGACCTTCCTGACTCCCTGTACCATCCTGCCTCACCAGTAAATAACCCACACAGAAACCTGTGCTGCCTGTCCTGACTAGGACAGTGGGGATGGGGTGTTCAGGGTGATGAGCTGTGTTGCTTTTACACCAAACATAACGTTTTGCATTGTTGCCAAAAAGTTCGATTTTGGTTTCATCTGACCAGATCACCTTCTTCCACATGTTTGGTGTGTCTCCCAGGTGGCTTGTGGCCAACTTTAAACAACACTTTTTATGGATATCTTTAAGAAATGGCTTTCTTCTTGCGACTCTTCCATAAAGGCCACATTTGTGCAGTATACGACTGATTGAGGGACAGCTAGGTCTTCGTAGATTTGCAGTGGTCTGATACTCCTTCCATTTTAATATTATCGCTTGCACAGTGCTCCTTGGGATGTTTAAAGCTTGGGAAATCTTTTTGTATCCAAATCCGGCTTTAAACTTCTCCACAACAGTATCTCGGACCTGCCTGGTGTGTTCCTTGTTCTTCATATGCTCTCTGCGCTTTAAACGGACCTCTGAGACTATCACAGTGCAGGTGCATTGATACAGAGACTTGATTACGCACAGGTGGATTCTATTTATCATCATTAGTTATTTAGGTCAACATTGGATCATTCACCGGCTGGTGTTGTACACAAATACTTTTTTAAGCATTCTGTAGTGCATTGTCCTCCCCTAATATGTGCATACCACATATGTACATCTGAGTAGTGTACTATTTTGTTCCTGTTAAAGTCTCAAGGGCCTAGATACTGTGAAAGGCCAGGCAAAAGTACACACCGGCTGGTGTTGTACACAAATACCTTTTTAAGCGTACTGTAGTGCATTCTCTTTCCCGCATAAGTGCATACCACATACGTACATCTAAGTGGTGTACTTGTCACGATGCCGGCTGGCAGGTAGTGGATCCTCTGTGCCAGAGAGGGATTGGCGTGGACCGTGCTAGAGGATCGGTTCTAAGTCACTACTGGTTTTCACCAGAGCCCGCCGCAAAGCGGGATGGTCTTGCTGCGGCGGTAGTGACCAGGTCGTATCCCCTAGCAACGGCTCAACCTCTCTGGCTGCTGAAGATAGGCGCGGTACAAGGGAGTAGACAGAAGCAAGGTCGGACGTAGCAGAAGGTCGGGGCAGGCAGCAAGGATCGTAGTCAGGGGCAACGGCAGGAGGTCTGGAACACAGGCTAGGAACACACAAGGAAACGCTTTCACTGGCACTAAGGCAACAAGATCCGGCGAGGGAGTGAAGGGGAAGTGAGGTGATATAGGGAAGTGCACAGGTGTAAACACTAATTGGAACCACTGCGCCAATCAGCGGCGCAGTGGCCCTTTAAATCGCAAAGACCCGGCGCGCGCGCGCCCTAGGGAGCGGGGCCGCGCGCGCCGGGACAGGACTGACGGAGAGCGAGTCAGGTACGGGAGCCGGGGTGCGCATCGCGAGCGGGCGCTACCCGCATCGCGAATCGCATCCCGGCCAGAGGCGGTATCGCAGCGCCCCGGGTCCGTGGAACCGACCGGAGCGCTGCAGTGAGAGGAGTGTAGCGAGCGCTCCGGGGAGGAGCGGGGACCCGGAGCGCTCGGCGTAACAGTACCCCCCCCCTTGGGTCTCCCCCTCTTCTTGGAGCCTGAGAACCTGAGGACCAGACTTTTGTCCAGGATATTGTCCTCAGGTTCCCAGGACCTCTCTTCTGGACCACAACCCTCCCAATCCACTAAAAAGAAGGTTTTCCCTCTGACCTTTTTTGATGCTAAAATTTCTTTAACGGAGAAGATGTCCGAGGAGCCGGAGACAGGAGTGGGGGGAACAGATTTGGGAGAGAAACGGTTAATGATAAGTGGTTTAAGAAGAGAAACATGAAAGGCATTAGGAATACGAAGAGAAGGAGGAAGAAGAAGTTTGTAAGAGACAGGATTAATCTGGCGCAAAACCTTAAAAGGACCAAGATAGCGTGGTCCCAACTTATAGCTAGGGACACGGAAGCGGACATATTTGGCGGAGAGCCATACCTTGTCTCCAGGGGAAAAAATGGGAGGAGCTCTTCTTTTCTTATCCGCGAATCTCTTCATGCGTGAAGAAGCCTGTAAGAGAGAATTTTGGGTCTCTCTCCATATGATGGAAAGATCACGAGAAATTTCATCCACAGCGGGCAGACCAGAGGGCAAGGGGGTAGGGAGGGGGGGAAGAGGGTGACGGCCGTACACCACGAAAAACGGGGATTTGGAGGAAGATTCAGAGATTCTGAAATTATACGAGAATTCGGCCCAAGGTAGAAGATCTGCCCAGTCATCCTGGCGGGAGGAAACAAAATGTCGTAAATAGTCACCCAAGATCTGGTTAATTCTTTCTACTTGTCCATTGGATTGAGGATGGTATGCAGAAGAAAAATTTAATTTAATCTTGAGTTGTTTACAGAGAGCCCTCCAGAATTTAGACACAAATTGGACGCCTCTATCCGAGACGATCTGCGTAGGCAACCCGTGAAGACGAAAAATGTGTACAAAAAATTGTTTAGCCAACTGAGGCGCTGAAGGAAGACCAGGAAGAGGGATGAAATGCGCCATTTTGGAGAATCGATCAACGACCACCCAAATAACAGTGTTGCCATGGGATGGGGGTAAGTCAGTAATAAAATCCATACCAATCAGAGACCAAGGTTGTTCGGGGACAGGCAGAGGAAGAAGAAAACCAGCGGGCTTCTGGCGAGGAGTCTTATCCCGGGCACAGATAGTGCAGGCTCGCACAAAGTCCACCACATCAGTCTCTAGAGTCGGCCACCAATAGAAGCGAGAGATGAGTTGCACAGATTTCTTGATGCCCGCATGACCTGCGAGATGGGAGGAGTGACCCCATTTGAGGATTCCGAGACGTTGGCGTGGAGAAACAAAGGTCTTTCCTGGAGGAGTTTGCCTGATGGAGGCTAGAGAAGTGGAAATCAGGCAGTCAGGAGGAATGATGTGTTGCGGAGAGAGTTCAATTTCAGAAGCATCCGAGGAACGAGAGAGAGCATCGGCCCTAATGTTCTTATCAGCAGGCCGAAAGTGAATTTCAAAATTAAATCGGGCAAAGAACAGAGACCACCTGGCCTGACGAGGATTCAGCCGTTGGGCAGACTGGAGGTAGGAGAGGTTCTTGTGATCGGTGTAAATAATAACTGGGAATCTTGATCCCTCCAGCAGATGTCTCCATTCCTCAAGTGCTAATTTAATGGCTAGAAGCTCTTGATCCCCGATGGAGTAGTTCCTCTCCGCCGGAGAGAAGGTCCTAGAAAAAAAACCACAAGTAACAGCATGCCCGGAAGAGTTTTTTTGTAGAAGGACAGCTCCAGCTCCCACTGAGGAGGCATCAACCTCCAATAGGAAGGGTTTAGATGGGTCAGGTCTGGAGAGCACGGGAGCCGAAGAGAAGGCAGACTTGAGTCGTTTAAAGGCGTCTTCCGCTTGAGGAGGCCAAGACTTGGGATCGGCATTTTTTTTGGTTAAAGCCACAATAGGAGCCACAATGGTAGAAAAATGTGGAATAAATTGCCTGTAATAATTGGCGAACCCCAAAAAACGTTGGATGGCACGGAGTCCGGAGGGGCGTGGCCAATCTAAGACGGCAGAAAGTTTATCTGGGTCCATTTGTAGTCCCTGGCCAGAGACCAAGTATCCTAGAAAAGGAAGAGATTGGCATTCAAACAGACATTTCTCAATTTTAGCATAGAGTTGATTGTCACGAAGTCTCTGAAGAACCATACGGACATGCTGGCGGTGTTCTTCTAGATTGGCCGAAAAAATTAGGATATCATCAAGATATACAACAACACAGGAGTATAACAGATCACGAAAAATTTCATTAACAAAGTCTTGGAAGACAGCAGGGGCGTTGCACAGGCCAAAGGGCATGACCAGATACTCAAAGTGTCCATCTCTGGTGTTAAATGCTGTTTTCCACTCATCCCCCTCTCTGATGCGGATGAGGTTATAGGCGCCTCTTAAGTCCAATTTAGTAAAGATGTGGGCACCTTGGAGGCGATCAAAGAGTTCAGAGATGAGGGGTAAGGGGTAGCGGTTCTTAACCGTGATTTTATTAAGTCCGCGGTAGTCAATGCAAGGACGTAGAGAGCCATCTTTTTTGGACACAAAGAAAAATCCGGCTCCGGCAGGAGAGGAGGATTTACGGATAAAGCCCTTTTTTAGATTCTCCTGGACGTATTCAGACATGGCAAGAGTCTCTGGGGCAGAGAGAGGATAAATTCTGCCCCGGGGTGGAGTAGTGCCCGGGAGGAGGTCGATAGGACAATCATAAGGCCTGTGAGGAGGTAGAGTCTCCGCTTGTTTTTTGCAGAAAACATCCGCGAAGTCCATATAGGCCTTAGGGAGACCGGTTACTGGAGGAAGCACAGAGTCACGGCAAGGGTTACTGGGAACCGGTTTTAGACAGTCCTTGGAACAAGAGGGCCCCCAACTCTTGATCTCCCCAGTGGACCAATCCAGGGTTGGGGAATGAAGTTGAAGCCAGGGAAGTCCAAGGAGAATTTCCGAGGAGCAATTGGGGAGGACCAAAAGTTCAATCCTCTCTTGATGAGATCCGATGCTCATTAGAAGGGGCTCCGTGCGGAAACGTATGGAACAGTCCAACCTTTCATTGTTTATACAATTGATGTAAAGGGGTCTGGTGAGACTGGTCACTGGGATGTTGAACCTGTTGACGAGAGAGGCCAAAATAAAGTTTCCTGCAGATCCAGAGTCCAATAAGGCCACAGAAGAGAAGGAGAAGGCAGAGGCAGACATCCGCACAGGCACAGTAAGACGTGGAGAAGCAGAGTAGACATCAAGGATTGTTTCACCTTTGTGCGGAGTCAGCGTACGTTTTTCCAGGCGGGGAGGGCGGATAGGACAATCCCTCAGGAAGTGTTCGGTACTAGCACAGTACAGGCAGAGGTTCTCCATGCGGCGTCGTGTCCTCTCTTGAGATGTCAGGCGAGACCGGTCGACCTGCATAGCCTCCACGGCGGGAGGCACAGGAACAGATTGCAGGGAACCAGAGGAGAGAGGAGCCGAGGAGAAGAAACGCCTCGTGCGAACAGAGTCCATATCTTGGCGGAGCTCCTGACGCCTTTCGGAAAAACGCATGTCAATGCGAGTGGCTAGGTGAATAAGTTCATGAAGATTAGCAGGCATTTCTCGTGCGGCCAGAACATCTTTAATGTTGCTGGATAGGCCTTTTTTAAAGGTCGCGCAGAGGGCCTCATTGTTCCAGGATAATTCAGAAGCAAGTGTACGGAATTGTACGGCATACTCGCCAACGGAAGAATTACCCTGGACCAGGTTCAACAGGGCAGTCTCAGCAGAAGAGGCTCGGGCAGGTTCCTCAAAGACACTTCGAATTTCCGAGAAGAAGGAGTGTACAGAGGCAGTGACGGGGTCATTGCGGTCCCAGAGCGGCGTGGCCCAGGCTAGGGCTTTTCCAGACAGCAGGCTGACTACGAAAGCCACCTTAGACCTTTCAGTGGGGAACTGGTCCGACATCATCTCCAAGTGTAATGAACATTGGGAAAGGAAGCCACGGCAAAACTTAGAGTCCCCATCAAATTTATCCGGCAAGGATAGTCGTAGTCCAGAAGCGGCCACTCGCTGCGGAGGAGGTACAGGAGCTGGCGGAGGAGATGATTGCTGGAGCTGTGGTAGAAACTGTTGTAGCATAACAGTCAGTTGAGACAGCTGTTGGCCTTGTTGCGCTATCTGTTGTGACTGCTGGGCGACCACCGTGGTGAGGTCAGCGACAACTGGCAGAGGAACTTCAGCGGGATCCATGGCCGGATCTACTGTCACGATGCCGGCTGGCAGGTAGTGGATCCTCTGTGCCAGAGAGGGATTGGCGTGGACCGTGCTAGAGGATCGGTTCTAAGTCACTACTGGTTTTCACCAGAGCCCGCCGCAAAGCGGGATGGTCTTGCTGCGGCGGTAGTGACCAGGTCGTATCCCCTAGCAACGGCTCAACCTCTCTGGCTGCTGAAGATAGGCGCGGTACAAGGGAGTAGACAGAAGCAAGGTCGGACGTAGCAGAAGGTCGGGGCAGGCAGCAAGGATCGTAGTCAGGGGCAACGGCAGGAGGTCTGGAACACAGGCTAGGAACACACAAGGAAACGCTTTCACTGGCACTAAGGCAACAAGATCCGGCGAGGGAGTGAAGGGGAAGTGAGGTGATATAGGGAAGTGCACAGGTGTAAACACTAATTGGAACCACTGCGCCAATCAGCGGCGCAGTGGCCCTTTAAATCGCAAAGACCCGGCGCGCGCGCGCCCTAGGGAGCGGGGCCGCGCGCGCCGGGACAGGACTGACGGAGAGCGAGTCAGGTACGGGAGCCGGGGTGCGCATCGCGAGCGGGCGCTACCCGCATCGCGAATCGCATCCCGGCCAGAGGCGGTATCGCAGCGCCCCGGGTCCGTGGAACCGACCGGAGCGCTGCAGTGAGAGGAGTGTAGCGAGCGCTCCGGGGAGGAGCGGGGACCCGGAGCGCTCGGCGTAACAGTACTATTTTGTTCCTGTTAAAGTCTCAAGGGTCTATATACTGTGAAAGGTCAGGTAAAAGTACACACCTGCTGCTTTTCTAGACAAATACTGTTTTAAGCGTAGTGGAGTGTATTGTACTCCCCTCATATATGCACTATAGAAGAGAAGTGCCAGGATGTGCACAGAGGAGTGGCAGAGGCCTAAATTCATCAGGTAGGGGTCGCAGCAGACTAGGTGCGAGTGGCAGCAGGAGTCGCAGTGAGAGGCCTAAGCTCCCGCTATCAGCTAGCGGTCGTGTCTGCCTTCATCGATTGGTTAACATGATCATCCACTTCATCACAAGTGACATCTGACATCCCCAGTCAACAGTCGGTGGGTTCCTCAGACACAACCCTCAGTTGGCATGGCCCTGGAGCAGTCCCTGTCCTCCCATTGCCTCTGTCCTATGCTGTACCCTCCCCCACAGAAGTATCTTATGCTGTGGGTTCAGCTCCACTATTTAGTTAGGACGATCTTGAGGACAGTCAGCAGCTACTGCTTAGCCAAGAAGTGGAGGAGACATCCGCCGCTTCCTCCACTAGTCGGGCAAGAAGTGATAAGGAGAATGGCGTGGGAGGTGGTGTTGCGAGCTTTCAGGCTCCTGAAGCCGACAGTGTTGAGGAACCTGAGGAGGACATCAGTGAAGTGCAGACACAACTCGATGAAGATAAAGCTGATCGCACTTGGGAGCCACATGCAGAAAGGGCTTCATCATCATCAAGAGAAGTGGGTTGCAGGTTGCGTGTGAGGCAGCAGCTGAACCAGCAAGGTGGAAGCATGGTTGGCAGTCAGCATGGTGGCAGAAGTGGAAAGTCTGGAGCCAAACGTGCCCGGGGTAGACCACCTGCATCGCAGCAGCTTACCTTCCCGGGAGGTAGTGGAACAGGGGTTCCTGGATATGGCGGCAGTAGCAGTCAATCCGTGCGGAGTGTTGGTGGGAAAATCAGCTACTTGCAGTGTGGCAGTTTTTCATCAAGCATCCAGACAAGGTTAACATGGCCACATGCAAGATGTGTCGGCAGAAGGTGAAGCGTGTCCAGGGTCCCAATGTTGGCACCACGGCCCTGCGTCAACATATGCAGCGTCACCATAAAGCGGCCTGGGAGAACCATGGCTCCGATGTGGTGGTCCAGGCTGCTGCATAACCCAGTGGCACATCACTGTTTCAACCAGCCAAGGCTCCACCACCTCAGCCGAAGGAAGCTGTGTGTCATACCCATCTTCTGTCGCTCCAGATTCTCCTGCTCCTCCTACTTCGAATCAGTCATTCCGCCAGCAATCCATCCGCAAAGCCATGTCCAAGAGACAACATTATGCACCCACTCATCCAACGGCGCAGAAGCTGAATGTGCTCCTGTCCAAGTTGCTGGTCCTGCCGTCTCTTTTCAAGTGGTGGACTCTGCACCTTTCAGAGAACTGATGGCTTGTGCCAAGCCGAGGTGGAGAGTCCCAAACCGTCATTTCTTTGTGAAGAAGGCAGTACCAGTCCTGCACAATTTTGTAAAACAGAAGGTGGGCCAGTCCTTGAGCATGTCGGTGTGTACCAAAGTGTACGGCAGCATCGACGTGTGGAGCTGTAACTACGGTCAGGGACAATACATGTCCTTTACGGCCCACTGGGTGAATGGGGTTCCTGCACAGCCACAACAGCAACTTGGACAGGTCACGCCACTTCTGCCTCCGTGCTCTCAGGCCGTTGGTCCTGTGACAGTGTGCTACTCCGCCTCCTTATCCTTCACTGTCTCCTGAGCCTCCACTGCATGGACAAGTCTCATTGTCCTTCCAGCATACCATGTGTGCAGGGCACGGTGGTGTCACACTGTTCTTCACATGGTTTGCCTTGGCGAACGGAGGCACAAAGGGGTGGATTTGCTAAAAGTCATTCATAAAGAAATCGAATCATGGCTTACTCCATGAAAACTGGAAATAGGAACCATGGTGACTGACAATGGGAAGAATATCTTGTCTGCTCTGCGACAAGGAAGCCTGAGCCATGCGCCCTGCATGGCACACGTGTTCAATCTGGTTGTCAAGCAGTTCCTGAAGTGTTCCTCCCATCTGCAAGACATCCTAACAATGGGAAGGAAACTTTGCATGCACTTCAGCCACACGTACATCGCAAAGCACACCCTCCTTGAGCACCAGAAGGGTATCCCCCAACATAGTCTGATTTGCGACATTTCCACACGTTGGAATTAGACCCTCCATATGTTGGACCAACTATACGAACAGAGAAAAGCCATTACCGATTTCTTGAGGATCCAAATGGATAGGGGGGCTCCCCTGTGTAACTTCAATGTCAACCAGTGTAAGCTCATACATGCCAGACACCTGCCGTTTGCTCAGGCCCTTTGAGGAAGCCACATTAATAGTCAGTTGCCATGATTACGGGATGAACAATGTCATTCCACTGCTTCATCTACTACATCCCGTGTTGGAAACGATGGCAGGTCAGGGCACTGGAGACGTAGCGCCTACATCTCACGGCCACATGAGCCCTGTCGGGGCTGAACTGGAGGAGGGGGAGGGGCAGAATGGAGCACAGTTTAGGTTTCACGAGATAGGTGGTTTTTCTAGTCATCTGACAGGAGAGGAGGAGCAGGAGCAGCTACAGGAGCTAGAGGTTTATGAGGAAGGCGAGAAACAGGACCCAGGCACACCGTGGCAGTATGCAGTGGAGATGGAGGAAGGGACTCCCTCTGAGTCACTTGCACAAATGGAATGATGCTTGCTCACTTGCTTGCATAGTGACAGCCGAATTGTCACCATTCGGAGTCCTACATCCTACGTAGTCAGTTGGCCTATGCCTATTTGTACCATCATCCATCCTCACGCAGGTCTGACTCGGGGGGCCCTCTGCACTCACCTTCCACTGACATGGCTGCTGGGGAGGGGAGGGGTGGCAGGAGCAGTGCCAGCTCCATCAGCAGAAGCCTGAGTCTGTAGTCGCTGATGAGTAGCTTTCTTCACCTGCATAGTGAAGCAACTCATCAGCAGCAGGTAGACCTGAAGCAGGACTTGAACCAGCAGGTGATGGCATACCTTGACATAACCATGCCAACACACCTTGAAGATACGCTGGACTTCTGCACAGCCAAACTTGATTTTTTGCTGCAATTAGCAGAGTTTGCCCTGGAAAAGCTGCCCTGCCTGGCCAGTAGTGTGCCATCAGAGCGGGTGTTTAGTGCGGCGGGGCCCATAATAACCCCAGGAGAACTCATCTGACCACGAAAAATGTGGAGAGACTGACCTTTATGAGGATGAATCAGGCATGGATCAGCCAGGATTTCCACCCACCAATGCCTAATGCATCAGAGTAAATTTACCATGGTGCCACACCAACACTTCACAAATATGGATAGTGCAAAACATGTTTAAGGTGTTGCTCCCCAGTTACAGACATTCCTCTCCATCAGACCACAAGTAAATCTTCAATTTAAATTTTACTAAATTTCTTTAATCTTTTCTATTGTGAGGCCCTATGGTCTCGTCAGGCTTCTGCCACCTCTAGGCTCTGTCATTGTGCCGCCATTTGACTCCATGTTAGATTGGGTTTTGTGGTCATACAGTATTAGTTCAAAGTAAACGTTGGGACATTAAACTTGGGATTCCAATATAAATCTTAAATTTAAATAAATCGATGTAATATTTTCAAGACTGAGGCCCTATGTTTGTTGACATCATATATTACCTGTGGAATTACCACAAGAATCCAATGAAACAGCTTAGAGCCATAACAATGAACCATAACTGATTAAATGAAACATTCGCACTTTCACAGACAGGGGGGCACTGAGAGGCAGGGGCTGGAACAGGTGGTATCTTGCCTGGCGGAGGACCGCCAGCTCGATGCTCACCAGAAAATTTTATAAATTCAAATAAAATACAATATGAATTACATAAAAAATCTCTTTATTGTCTTAAATTTTTACTCCATATGGTCTCCCTGCTGCCACAACCAGACGCTCTGCGGCATTGATTCTATTAGCAATGCCTGTAATCTGCATGTCATACTGAATAACAGTATTATTTCACTAACACAGCACACTCCCTATGTGTGTTAGGACAAGACAAAGTGTTCTACACCCCTATTGAGGGTATATGGTCTCCTCATGCTTCCCCCACCTCCATGCTGTGTCATTCAGCCACTATATGGACTCCTCATCCTGCCGCCACCTCCACGCTGTGTCATTCAGCCACTATATGGTCTCCTTATGTTGCCGCCACCTCCACGCTGTGTCATTAAGCCACTATGGGGGACATTTATCAATGTTTGCTTATGTATTCCTTTTTTTAGTTATTTTTTTCTTACTACTTTTTTGCTTATGTGCGACTTATTTATCAACTGGTTTCAGCCTGTTGATACATTTCTTTCACTTAAGCACTTTTTCTCTTTTTGCTTTGGTAGTGGCTTTTTGTGCTCCATGTCTGAGCTGGAGTAAATTTAGTAGGTTTTTTTATGCGATGCGACTTTTTTGCGACTTTCGCACTTGATAAATCTCTGACCACTGCAAGTCAAAAATCACTTTTTGCTTTGATAAGCAATATTTTTATTTTTTGCTTAGGACACTGCACAATCAAAATATCGCAGAAAAAAGAGCGTAGTCGCACGTGCAACTTTTTTGTGACAATTTTAAGCAAAAAAAAACCCCTACTAAATGCTTTGATAAATGTCTCCCTATATGTTCTCCTCATGCTGCCCCCAACTCCAGGCTGTGCCATTCAGCCACTATATGGTCTCCTCATGCTTCCACCACCTCCAGGCTGTGTCATTCAGCCTCTATATGGTCTCCTCATGCTGCTGCCGCCTCCACGCTGTGTGATTAAGCCACTATATGTTCTCCTCATGCTGCCGCCAACTTCAGGCTGTGCCATTCAGCCACTATATGGTCTCCTCATGCTGCCGCCACCTCCATGCTGTGTCATTCAGCCACTATATGGTCTCCTCATGCTGCCGCTTCCTCCATGCTGTGTCATGAAGCCACTATATGTTCTCATCATGCTGCTGACAACTTCAGGCTGTGCCATTCAGCCTCTATATGGTCTCCTCATGCTTCCACTACCTCCAGGCTGTGTCTTTCAGCTCTTATATGGTGTCCTCATGCTGCCGCCCCCTCCATGCTGGATCATTTAGACACTATGGGGAAGATTTATCAAAATCTGTCCAGAGCAAAAGTTGCCCAGTTGCCCATAGCAACCAATCAGATCGCTTCTTTCATTTTTAACAAGGCCTCTGCAAAATGAAAGAAGCGATTTGATTGGTTGCTATGGGCAACTGGGCAACTTTTCGTCTGGATAGGTTTTGATAAATCTCCCCCTATATGTTCTCCTCATGCTGCCGCAAACTCCAGGCTTTGTCATTCAGCCACTATGTGGTCTTCTCCTGCTTCCGCCACCTCCACGCTGTGTCATTCAGCCACTATATGTTTTCCTCATGCTGCCGCCACCTCCACGCTGTGTCATTCAGCCACTATATGGTCTCCTCATACTGATGCCACCTCCAGGCTTTGTCATTGCGACAGTGATTCTAATAGCGACGCCTCTGATCTGCATGTCATACTGAATAACAGTATTGTTTCACTAACCCAGCACACACTCTATGTGTGTTACAGCAAGGCAAAGTGTTGTACACCCCTATTGAGGTTCTCAGTAGGCCAGAAATAGCCATTTTTAATAGCGATTCGCTGAAAATAAACTCGGACTGAATTTTTTCAGAAAATTTGGCGAATTGGCCGAATCGAATTTTTCAAAAACAGTCCTGAACTGTTTGCCTGTTCCTAAGTATGCTGCTCCACTGCCACCCCAAGACCTTGTACCCAGAGTGGCTTCTGACTGACCCCTCGGTGCTGTACACCTGTATCTCTTTGTCCTCCACCCACAGGTAGCAACCTGTTAGTCAAACTGGACTTGTGCACCAAGCAGGTCATTTGCATATACTAAAGGAGGAACCAAGGTGAGACAGAATGGGGGCACGGAGCAGGAACCAGTAAGTATCATTAAGTATCATTGTTATCAATGTCAGCTTCACTACAAGCCTGTACAGGCTAGTGTGGGTGATACTGATAAAGATGTCTTTTAAGGACACGGCCTAGTTTGGTCCTTAAATGTGGAGCAATTTATTTTTGCTTTTTGCATCTCTTCATTCCAAGAGTCATAAAGTGTTATTTTTTTTTTTCTATTTTTCCCTCAAAATAGCCGTATGAGGGCTTCTTTCTTGTAAGGTGAGGTTGTATTGGCACTATTTTGGAGTAAATGTAATGGACTAATTAACTTTTAATCATTTTTATTTTGGAAAGAGCGAACATAGAACAAATATTACTATTTATTAATGGTTCTTTTGGGATTTGATTTAGTGTTTCTTTGGCATTCACAGTACAGTAAAAATATTTTAAATTTTATCCTGCTGGCTGCCTTTTAAGTCTGAGGGGGAAGATTTATCACTGTGGGGGGGATTCATCAATATCAGTGTATGGTAGAGCTTTCTTTTACCCCTTTCTGCTGCGTGTATTTGTCATTTAGCTGCGCAAAATTTACTAAACCTGTGCACGGGTCTCTGTGAATCATGTGCAGTAATAGAATCCAGCCCATCTCAGCTCTTGAAAAAAAATATAAGGCAGACTTGTACGTGTGCTCAGAGCTGGTGTATATTTGCGCAAAAAAATTACACTTGCTTTCTTTTTGTGCGGAAAAAAAAGACGCAGTTAGTAAATTCATGTCTACAGGAAAAATGGCTCTACAGTACACCTGAACGGTGACATCTTTAGAAAACGTTCCACCAAAAAAGACACACAAAAAGAACGCAGGAAATATCCTTGCGCAAGATTTTGCGCAAGAAAATACACCTAAAATTACTCTATATAGATTAATGAATATATACATCTTTAAAACTGTCCTAGGCTGGGTTCACATATATCAGGCGTCCGGCACAGTTTCCCTCTGGCGTGCACCAGAGGGAAACTGATGCTAGAACTTATCTCATGATCCCATTCATTTGAATGGGACAGTTCAAAATCATCTAGCGTCTCCATTTTGATGCCGGATGGTTGGACTCGCCGGAGGGCACCAGACTGCGTTCCCCTGTCCACTGTCCAGAAACAATCAAAGCCGGATGCCATACAACTGATAACAACTTGTCATCAGTTGTGGCATCAGTTGCGTTGAGATCTAGGCTGAGTTGACCTATGTCGGACGCTGGATATATGTGAACCCAGCCTTATTTGGCTCAAGTTATATGTATGTGTGCCTAATGTATAAAAAGTGGAACGCAGTGTGATAAATTTGTACAAAAAGTTTCACAAAAAGTCGCAAGACTATTAATGTGTCAAATTTACCCCTTTGTTACATACCAAAAAAACTTGTTAAATGCTTGATAAAGTCCCACCTAAATATTTTAGATTTTGTCCATCATTTTGACTGTAGAAATCATGTTTGATCATCTTACACAGGCCTGATCACCTTGACAAAAATAGTATAGGCTTTACTTCTCGGGGCGCTCATAGGTTTTTAGCGGAGTTTTCTAATCTCAACTCTAGGTTAAACTGTAGGGCACATCTAGTTAAATGTTTATGCAAAAACATTAATTCAGCAAACTTACCTCCTTCTCTTGATTTTGCCTTCTGCTCCTTTCTTCCCCAAATTGACAGCTCAAGGGAAGGGAAAAACAGGAATATTAGAAGAAAAGAAATGTGCTAAATGATTGTACATACAGGTCCTTTTTTACACATTGGTGGGCCCAGTGCAATTTCCATGAGTGGGCCTCCCAATTCTAATCTATTCTATTTATAGGTATTTTTAGACACATTAGCGCACTATCACTTGTAGTTTTTTTGCAGTTTATTTTAAACCCAGTAAAACACATTTGGAAAGATGCATATAAAATGTGTTTTGTGTTTTTGATCAATGATAATAATTTGCATTGTTTAAAAACATCTTTAAAAAAAATTGCCCTCTTTTTTTTTACAACCCTCAGCAGCTCCATACAAATTCCTCATTTATAGTGTCCCAAATGGTAATAATGTCCCTTAGTGCCCCCACATTAACCCCTTAAGGACCAAGCCCATTTTCATCTTAAGGAACAGGCCAATTTAATTTTTGCGTTTTCGTTTTTTCCTCCTCGCCTTCTAAAATCCATAACTCCTTTATATTTCCATCTACAGACCCATATTAAGGCTTGTTTTTTGCATGACCAATTTTACTTTGTAATGAAACCTCTCATTTTACCATAAAATGTACGGCGAACCAGAAAATAATTTTTTTAGTTAGGAAATTGAAATGAAAACCACAATTTTGCGCATTTTAGAGGGTTTTGTTTTCACAATATACACTTTACGGTAAAAATGGCGTGTTCTTTATTCTGTGGGTCAATAGGATTAAAATGATACCCAATTTTATATTTTTGTATCGCTTAAAAAAAAATCTAAAACGTTTTGTACAAAATCAGTAATCTAAAATTGCCCTGTTTTGACCACCTATAACTTTTTCATTTTTCCATATATATGGCGGTATGAGGGCTCATTTTTTGCGCCGTCATCTGTACTTTTTATCGATACTCCATTTACATATATAGAAACATAGCAACATAGAATGTGTCGGCAGATAAGAACCATTTGGCCCATCTAGTCTGCCCAATAATCTGAATACTATGAATAGTCCCTGGCCCTATTTTATATGAAGGATAGTCTTATGCTTATCCCATGCATGTTTAAACTCCTTCACTGTATTTGCAGCGACCACTTCTGCAAGAAGGCTATTCCATGCACCCACTACTCTCTCAGTAAAGTAATACTTCCTGATATTACTTTTAAACCTTTGCCCTCTAATTTAAAACTATGTCCTCTTGTGGTAGTTTTTCTTCTTTTAAATATGCTCTCCTCCTTTACCATGTTGATTCCCTTTATGTATTTAAAAGTCTCTATCATATCCCCTCTGTCTCTTCTTTCTTCCAAGCCATTCATGTTAAGGTCCTTTAACCTTTCCTGGTACGTTTTATCCTGCAATCCATGTACTAGTTTAGTAGCTCTTCTTTGAACTCTTTCTAGAGTATCTATATCCTTCTGGAGATACGGCCTCCAGTACTGCGCACAATACTCCATGTGAGGTCTCACCAGTGTTCTGTACAGCGGCATGAGCACTTCTCTCTTTCTACTGCTTATACCTCTCCCTATACATTCAAGCATTCTGCTAGCATTTCCTGCTGCTCTATTACATTGTCTTCCTACCTTTAAGTCTTCTGAAATAATTACTCCTAAATCCCTCTGCTCAGATACTGAGGTCAGGGCTGTGTCAAATAATCTATATTCTGCCTGAGGGTTTTTACGCCCCAGGGGCATTATCTTGCACTTATCCACATAAAATTTCAGTTGCCAGAGTTCTGACCATTCTTCTAGTTTGCCTAAATCCTTTTGGCGGATCCCTCCAGGAACATCAACCCTGTTACATATCTTTGTGTCATCAGCAAAAAGACATACCTTACCATCGAGACCTTCTGTAATATCGCTAAGGAAGATATTAAACAATATTGGTCCCAGTACAGATCCCTGAGGTATTCCACTGGTGACAAGACCTTGCTCTAAATATTTTCCATTGACTACAGCCCTCTGTTGTCTGTTACTCAGCCACTGCCTAATCCACTCAACAATATTGGAGTCCAAGCTCAATGACTGTAGTTTATTGATACGTCTTCTATGTGGGACAGTGTCAAAAGCCTTACTAAAATCTAGATTGACTGCCCCTCCGCCATCTATTTTTTTAGTCACCCAGTCAAAAAAATTAATAAGATTTGTTTGACATGATCTCCCTGAAGTAAACCCATTTGTTTTTCATCTTGCAATCCATGGGATTTTAGATGTTCCACAATCCTATACTTTAGTAGGGTTTCCATTAATTTCCCCACTATTGATGTCAGACTTACTGGCCTATAGTTGCTTGATTCCTCCTTACTACCTTTCTTGTGAATGGGCACAACATTTGCTAATTTCCAATCTTCCGGGACGGCTCCTGTTACCATTGATTGGTTAAATAAATCTGTTAATGATTTTGCTAGCTCACCACTAAACTCTTTTAATAATTTTGGGTGTATCCCATCAGGCCCCTGTGATTTATTTGTCTTCACTTTAGAAAGCAAACGTAGAACCTCTTCCTCTGTAAAGACACATGCATCAAACGATTCCTTAGTTTTTCTCTCTTATGGAGGTCCTTTTCCTTCTTTTTGTTCTGTAAAAACTGAACAGAAGTATTCATTAAGGCAGTCGACATCCGCGCGAGTCCCCGGCTGCTACTAGCAGCCGGAACCTGCCGTGTATGACGCGAGCACCGTTCCGATGCTCGGGGTCATACACAGGATGTAAATGTACCTCCTGGTGCAGGAAGTCCCGCCAAACCAGGACGTACATTTACGTCCGTGGTCGTTAAGGGGTTAAAGATGGTTCCTCTATCCTATGGATAGGGGATAAGTTGCTGATTTTGTGGGATCCAACAGCTGTGACCCCTTGTGACCTCCTGATTGAAGCCTGGCTTACCTCCCCTTGTGCTCCAGCCCCCCAACTTCTGAGATGAACTGGTCTTGGGAGTGATGGTTGCCTTGGTGGAGGGGGCCTTCACACCTGAGACCAGTTGATCTTTGAAGGTGGGGGCCAGTGGTCTTCTAGGTAGGAGACATGGCCCTATTCTGGAGATTGCGCCTGTACATTAAATAGAGGATATGTTTTTACAAGCCAGGAAGGTAAAGCCCCTATTATTGGCCCCTTTGCACCAAATAATCCCCTTACCAGTAGATAGGTACTGCCTCCTCATTATTAGTGTCTCCCTTCTTCTGTCTTCGGTAGTTCCCCTCTTTCTCTCTTAATTGACAGATACACACCCAATAAGGAAAATAAGAGACTCCCACCTCATAAGATAGACAGACCCTAATTATGTAAATAGCAGTCTTACCCTCATTAGATAGTCAGACTACCCCCTGCCCCCATTAGATAAATAGGCAATCTTTCCCCTTCCTCTATTTGTATTTCTTCCTGTGCCAACAACAACTATTCACCTCAAACCAATGAGCTCCTTGATGTTCGTCCAGCACAGCCAGAGGTGTCTGGTAGTGGTTTTCTCTCCTCTCCTGTTTGAGAATACATGCATGCTCAGCCGAGCATCCATGGGAAAGGAAAAATTGACGAAAATAGCCAAATCATTAGGCCGACAGCTATCTTTTATGTATGACCATGATATAGCGCAGAAGAGGCTGCCGATCAAGCACATCACAGTCAAAAAACAAACTCCAGCCTGTTGCAAGAAGAGGCAAGGATTATTGATTTTCAATAGGCAAATAACCTTAAATTATCTACAGGAAACAGGAAGGTTAAAACACAACGATTTTGCAGAAATGGCTTACTGTCTAATGTCTTTGGAGACCTCCTGACTCTCTCCTGAGAGATAATGTAGGGGGAGAGGAGGATTGAGCATGTTGGATTTCAACTGCCTGGTCCCCTAAGAAATAAGTCACAACCAGAGAGGTCTGGCAGTGTTTAACCCATTATTTCTCCATTCAGAAACATGACTTCTTATCGCATGTGTATGCAGGGTTTGGAAGAGATAGCTATTGGTTTTGTTCAGCCAACAGCCATTAGATGTGTAGAAGAGATAGCTACGAAGATTTACAATCATTGCCCAGACTATACCTGCTGTAGTATCCGATAGCCCAGACACATTTTGAGTTTTGGACCTGTTAAATGCACTGTGTTTAAAACCTAATTGTGCTCAGCCCCCTTCAACATGTTTCGTCACAGACGTGACTTTGTCAAGAGGTTAGCAGGCTCTGAGGAGGGAACGCTGATCTGGAGGTTTTAAAGCTTCCTATGCTAACATCACAGCCCGGAATACACCAATCCAGGATTTCTTATGGGAGGTATCCTATCAATGAGGAGTAACTCATCTGTTATTTAATTTATTACGGGAATCTATCACGGAAATCCTTACTTCATAATGCTTCTCCATAGGGTGCGCTCACTGATGATGCCCTGCGCAAGTATATCGTGCGCATGGACTTAGTGTTTAGATGCCGCTAAATGCTGTCCGATGCACACGCGGCTTCCCGTTATGCGCCGGAGATCCTGCGCGAACAAGTTGCTTTTCTTCCATAGGTAAACCTGCACAGTAAAGGATCTCCTGCTCATAACAGGAAGCAGCACATGCGCCGGATGGCATTTAGCGGCATCTGAACACTAAGTCTGTGCGCACTATAAACTTACGCAGGACATCATCAGTGAGCGCACCCTAGGGAAAAGCATTAGGAAGTAAGGATTTCCGTGATAGGTCCGAGATCCCGGTAATAAATTAAAGAACAGGTGAGTTACTACTCATTGATAGGATACCTCCCATAAGCGATCCTGAATTGGAGTATTCCGGGCTGTGATGTAAGCATAGGAAGCTTTAAAACCTCCAGATCAGCGTTCCCTCCTCAGAGCCCGCTAACCTCTTGACAAAGTCACTTCTGTGACGAAACATATTGAGGGGGGCTGAGCACAATTAGGTTTTAAACACAGTGCATTTAACGGGTCCAAATACTCTCGTGGACTGCAGACACGAGCACAAACTTGGCAATACAAAAAAGGCCAGGTGGCCATGTGCAATAAAAGAGAAAGATAAATGGGCCAGACATAAATGCACCATTTTAACCCACGTGTGTTAATAACATTTTAGCACATTTTTCATTTCTATATATTTTGATATATGGGAAATCTTGGGTATTTTTGGGTGACCTTATAGTAAATTGTTTATTGGTTTACCCACCATATATTGGTCTCTGTGAGTTGTAAAAATGCAACAATTTAAAACCCATCATGGTCTCTCATATATTCGACGTCTATGTGACAGTAAACATTTCAATCCTCATTCCTGTGTTGCCTTCGTTTTACAGCAATGAAGGTTCCACTTCTCGTGAAAGACAATCACTGACCCCCTCCTCCCGGTAAATTCCCTGGAAACAATGGCCTGTGTTCCAATTAACGCTATGAGGTAAATTAGTTCTGGATAATTATATGTGCATAATATTTCATAATGACTCTGAGAAAACACACAATTCTCAGCGACCTTCCGTTGCAATGTAAAGACTGTGCTCTTTGTTACCGAAAGGGCCTGGGATCGGGGTCGGCGAGCCCCTGCTTCATCGGTACCCTCTTCACCACACCAACTTTACCTTTCTGACCTCGGCGGCACCGAAGAGGTTAATACTATTTTTTTTAATAGGCCTTTAATGAAATTTTCATAATTGGGAACAATTTATTATGACCAATAACCGCGTGCCTGAACTTTGGGAAGTTAAGTGAGTAGTTTAAATTAATGGTAGAGGTAAGTGTCACCGCATCCACAGTTCAATAATCATAGACATTTTGATTAGGATGTGCTTAATTATGATAACTAACTGGCCTAGAGATGAGGGCAAAACTGCTGTTGCCTTCATATAATGTGCTAGTTATTTTATAATTAACTTCTACAAGGGAGATCCTGGCTCAAGCAATCTTACAATCAAATTGCTCAGTAGGCAGTTTCTCCAGCTGTAATTTCCATAAACCTATTTTTTCTATTTTTTTTTTTGCAACATTTTCGTCTGGCCTACAATTGATTCTAATCGGCCATAGAGAAATACCTAAGTATTGCAATAAACTAGCTATCCACATAGCGGTCAGTGGCATTTAGAATCTAATATTTATCTCAATGAGCCTAAATGATAGCAACGTAAATGCAAATTGCTCATTCCATTGCTCAATCACGATAACAAGTAATAATATTATTGCCTAAAAAGTACAGAAGGCTCAGTAATTATCAATACCATTTTTCTTATTGCAGATGTGAAAATAGTCTGTTTTGTGAAAACGTTGATCTGAGAAAGCTCTCCCTATTATAGCGTTGGAAATTGAGCTATGAAAAAACTGGAGTGCTTTAAAAAAAAAAGAAAATAAATAACTTTAAAAAATTGCAAAAAAGTTACCATATTGTAAATATTAATTAAATATTAGGAAATATATCTGAAAGGAAAAGATTTTTAATGTGACAATAATAAAAAATACAAAGTAAAATACATTTAAAAAAATGTCAGTTAAACAACTGAAAACATACAATAAACAAAATACAATAAAATAAAAGTAAAAAAGAAACATAAATGATATTTTAGAAAAATGTAAAGGAAAAGAAGATTTTGAGAATTTAATAAATGTAACTAATACAAAATTAAGTAAAAAAAATAAATAAAATGAAAATGGTAAAAAATAAAAGTTTATAAAAATAATTATTCCAAGTCATTTAATCAATGCACTTTTTAATTTCTGCCCTTTTAGATGCCACTTAAATCTATTTACCTGGACACTTTGATATCAGCCCGTTTTTTTGCTGCCCTAAAAAAAAAGCAACAACATAAACAATGTCTCAACTGATCAAAATACACATAAAACAGTTTTGATGAACAGCGAGAATCACAACAAGTAAATATGCTGATTTTTAAACGCCGGTATTACATATCTGTTGAGTTCCTTTTGATATGGTTTTCGGCATAAAGAAACAGTAACGCGATGATGTCACTTTGATCTGCCAAACTGTGATCAATACAAATAAAGTTGGTTGTCTATTGGATGTTGACCCTATTTTATGTGAACATGAATGAAGCCTTCAAAGAATAAAACATCAATAGCTTTAATAACAAACACACATTTTAGCGTACATCAAATAACACTGGAATAAAGGGGACTCAAACTAGTGTTGAACTCAGAACTGGGAGAGAGAAAGAGAGAAAAAAAAACAAAGGATTGAAATGTAAAAAAAAAAATTGTAATCTAAGCTCTGCTGGAAAATGTAAAAGTTATCGCTGTACAAAGAACCTCTGGAACGGCCTCCCTTCCAAAATTTCTATTGCACTCTCTGCTGTTACTTGTGCATGGCAGTAGCAGCATCTTTGTATTATACGAACAGTCTGCTTCATAATCAAATACCATCTGTCGCTACATCTGAACTTGTTTTCAACATCTGTGCGTTCTGGTCTTAACAAAGCTTTAAAAACCAATTCAAAAACTTTCACAGATCACTGACTAAATATGTACGTTTACCATTTTTCATGTTAGCTTAAAATATTCCTTCAGTACGAACATAACCTCCCCCCCCCCCCATCCCAGTCCAACCACCGCCAAGCACCCCCTCCTCCTCCTCCTCGCCTTAACTGGGGACTGCAAAAGATATGTGTGCACTAGTTGCTTTAATAAAGCTTATTTTCTAATGGCCTTAGGCAGCCAAGTGTGAAAGAGGGACACTTGCTTAGACACCAAAAGGACCAATCACACTATTTTCTTTGGTGCCAACAGAGTCCCTATTTGCCAATGAGGAAGCTGAAAGTTGATAAGCAACCCTACCCCAATTACTCAAAATGACACTATGGATAAAAACTACAACCAAGGGGAGAATCAACTCTATAGCTTGTACGCTGCTTAAGTGTGTTTGAGCAAATGGTGAAGTAAAATTATGAATGCCCCCCAGGGAGAACTGACTACATAGTCACTTTGAACTGGCTTCAGTATGTCTTTCGTAGAACTTGTAGCCAGCCTACTGGCAGATGTTGTTGACCGATTCTGCTTATGTATAGACATCAGATACAGAGCACAAAAAAAAAAAAAAATAAAATAAAAGAGAATTAAATTTTTAATTTAGTCAAGGCAGTTGGGCTAAAATGATAGCTTTTCGCTAAAACCATTAAACTGGTCTGCCTAATGAAGTAGACGACTGGAACACTGGATGCTGATGAGATGTCGTTGGTTCCAAGTTTACAGGACGGCGAGTGAAGGCAAGCATGGCATCGAATCCTCCCTCTGTAGTTGTATAATGAATCCGGGATGGCAGAGAGAGGCGAAAGTGATATTCTACAAATACTTCTCCATACAGAAGCCCAGGCACGCAGAATTAATTCTCCCTGTCCTCAATCTTAATTTTGGATAGCACTTTTTTTCTTTCATTTCTTTCTTTTTGTCATTTATTTCTCTTTTCTTTAGTGAAAACAAGTACCGGGAAGAAAAAGAACCACACTAATGATAAATGGCTCTCACGGGGCCTTACAGCATTCAAGGTGCGTTAAAAAGGTGCGATTCTAGGCAATGGGACTGGGAGACATAATCACTAATTGAATCTACTGATAGATTCCAGCATAAACATTGTTCTATTTATACGACTGCTCAAGGTACTGCTGCTCTTAAAGGTGCACAACCTATAATTTCCCCTTCCTTAAGGTCACCGCATAGCAGCGGGAAAATCATCTATAGGTCAATGTAATAATACCCTTTTGGGTCATCTAATGGATGACTTATGAGCGTCATGGCCCTCATGCAGAATAATTGCTTTTTTTTTCCTCTGCAAGGGACAGAAATGCTAAAATATTTTTTCTAATGACAGATTAAAACCTGACTGTGTAAAATGCCAATAAGTGCCATTAATAAGTAAAAAAAAGATTTAGGGAAAAAAGGACAAAGTTTAAATGGCTGTACTTGGAATGAAATACATTATATAAGTATGTAATGGAGGAACATGTGCATAGAATGTTCCAAAATTATTACTTTTATTAAGACATAAACATCTGATCAACAATCACATCAAGGTCTTAGTGCTGAGATGACTACCCATCAGGGGAACACCGATCTCCTGAAAAGTGGGCATCTCAGCACTAAGACCACAACCAGTGAAAACCATTGACATTTTTCTGTGACAATAATTCAGATAGGATTTTACTCCCTCTCGCCATTCAGGACACATACACACTCAAAGGTGCATGCAAGTGTGTTGGGGGTGTTAAAGGGGTACTCCGGTGCTCCAGCGTTCTGAACATTGGGTTCAAAACTCTTGGAGCTGGAGGCCATGATCGTGACGTCACAGTCACGCCCCCCTATTGACTTGATATGTTCTAAAATGAGTGGTGGGAGATAGAAGATGCTTGGGCAATGTTCCGTCAGGAACTGTTCATGTAATACATGTATGTCTTATTATGTGTAAATTGCTGCCTGTAGAGAGTTTTCCTACCATTGTATGATTATATATTTTTTTGGTATGTACTGGAACACTTAAAAGAATTCACAGAAAGGATTACCAACCAAATAGACACTGGCTATAAAACACCACCCTTGTTTATGGGTTGCATTTGGTGTTGCAGATCAGTGCCATTCAATTAAATAGTGCAAGACCAGACACAACCTGTGGAAAGGAAAGACACTGTTTAAAAAAAAAAAAAAAAAAAAAAAAAGAACATTCTTTCTGATCTCATACAACTTCTTTAACCCCTTAAGGACCAAGCCCTTTTTGGCCTTAAGGACCAGACCAATTTTATTTTTGCATTTTTTCCTCCTGGCCTTCTAAAAATCATAACTCTTTTATATTTTCATGTACAGACGAGTATGCGCGACAAGTTGTCCTTTGTAATGACAACACTCATTATACCACAAAATGTATGGCGCAATCAGAAAAATACTATTTGTCTGGCGAAATTGAAAAGAAAACTGGAATTTTGCAAATGTTGAAAGGTTTCACTTTCTGTGGGTCAATACAATTAAAATTATACCCATGATTACATGCTTTTCTATTATTGAACCGCTTAAAAAAAATCTCAAACTTTTTAACCAAAGTAGTACGTTTAAAATCCCTTTATTATTTTGACGACCTATAACTTTTTCATTTTTCCGTATAAGCGAAATAGTTGGGACATTTTTGCACGCGGTGATACCAAATATGTTTATACATTTTTTTAACGCTTTTTGGATTTAAAATGGGAAAAATGTACGTTTTACCTTGTTATTGGGGGAGAGGATTTTTCCATTTTTTTTCCTTTTTGTTAAACATTTTTTCACTTTTTTTTTTTTTTTTTTACACTTTAGTTCATAGGGGACTATTTATAGCAATCGCTTGATTGCTAATACTATTCAGTGCTATGCATAGGGCATAGCACTGATTAATATTATCGGTCATCTTCTGCTCTGGTCTGCTCGATCTCAGACCAAAGCAGAAGACCCCAGGAGACAGCCGAAGACAGGTGAGGGGACCACTGGCTGCCATTACAGATGATCGTATCCCCGCCGCATCGCTGCTGGCGATCCGATCATCCAAATTTAGTGCTGCACTGCCGCAGATGCCTTGATCTGTATTGATCCCGGCATCTGAGGGGTTAATGTGGACATCGGTGCGATCGCTGATATCCACCATTACCGGCAGGTCCCTGGCTGCTGATTGCAGCTAGGACCTGCTGCGCATGACACAAGCACCGGTCCGGTGCTCGCAGTCATGTCCATGATGTAAATGTACGTCATAGTGTGTTAAGTACCACAGCACCATGACGTATATTTACGTCCGATGTTATATGTTACGTCATAACGACGCCGGACATAAAAGTACATCCTGGTGAGCTGGTACTTAACAAACCAGGACGTACATTTACGTTCTTTGCATAACCGTGAGCATCGCAGCGATGCTCGGGGTATGGGCAGCCGGTCCCGGCTGCTGATAGCAGCCAGGGACCCTCCGGTAATGGCGGACATCCGCGATCATGCAGATGTCCGCCATTAACCCCTCAGATGCCGTGATCAATACAGATCACGGCATCTGCAGCATCGCAGTCACTAAAATGAATGATCGGATCACCCGCAGCGCTGCCGCGGCGATCCGATCATCAAGAACGGCAGACGGATGTCCCCTCACCTGCCTCCGCTTCCTTTCACGGATCTTCTGCAC
Organism: Hyla sarda; assembly: GCF_029499605.1. Lineage (NCBI taxonomy): Eukaryota > Metazoa > Chordata > Amphibia > Anura > Hylidae > Hyla > Hyla sarda. The sequence continues at coordinate 416,863,192 of NC_079191.1, forward strand.
TGGTCTGTGATCAAGCAGACCAGAGAAGAAGATCAACGATAATACTGATCAGTGCTATGACCTATGAACTTTTTGACCATCTACGTGATGCCAAGGTCTTCTCCAAGTTGGACTTATGTGGTGCGTATAACCTCATTCGCATCCGCAAGGGAGATGAATGGAAAACGGCATTCAATACACGTGAAGGACATTTTGAGTATCTGGTAATGCCTTTTGGTCTCTGCAATGCTTCAGCCGTTTTCCAGGAGTTCGTCAATGATATCTTCCATGATCTTCTCTACACCTGTGTTGTCGTATACTTAGATGACATCCTGATCTTCTCTTCCAACCTAGAGGATCATCGTACTCATGTTCGCCTGGTTCTTCAGCAACTTCGGAAGAATCATCTCTACGCCAAACTGGAGAAATGCCTGTTAGAGAAATCTAGTCTTCCGTTTCTTGGCTACATTGTCTCTCATCTGGGCCTGCAGATGGATCCAGATAAGTTGTCTGCAGTATTGGATTGGCCTCGTCCGTCGGGCCTACGTGCTATTCAACGCTTTCTGGGATTCGATAACTATTATCGTCAGTTTATCCCACATTTCTCATCCTTGGATGTTCCTATTGTGGCTCTCACTAAGAAGGCGTCTAATCCTAAATCTTGGCCTCAAGAGGCTGATGAGGCCTTCTGCCATTTAAAGTCTGCGTTTGGCTCTGCTCCCATACTTACAAGACCTGATCCAGAGAGGCCCTTTGCTTTGGAGGTTGATGCCTCATCTATTGGAGCGGGTGTCGTTCTCACTCAGAAAAATGCCAAGGGCAAGAGTGTAACTTGTGGGTTCTTCTCCAAGACATTCTCTCCTGCTGAGAGGAATTACTCCATTGGAGATCGTGAACTTCTCGCTATCAAACTAGCTTTTATAGGAATGGAGACATTTATTGGAAGGTTCTTCTCATCTGGTCAGCATCTACTCCGATCATAAGAATCTTCTATACCTTCAGTTTGCTCAGCGTTTGAACCCCCGCCAGGCAAGATGGTCACTGTTCTTTTCCAGGTTCAACTTCTTCATTCACTTCCATCTAGCAGACAAGAACATCAGGGCTGATGCTCTCTCCAGGTCCTCTAACGTCATTGGTTTGGACTCCACGCCTAGGCATATTATTCCTCCTGACCGTTTGATTCCTGCCGCTCCTGCCGAGATTCAGCAAGTTCCTCCGGGAAAATCCTTTGTGCCCGCCAGATTGAGACGCAAGGTCCTGAAATGGGGTCATTCTTCCTTGACAGCAGGACATCCTGGAATTCGCAAGACCATACTTCTTATTTCCCGGCACTACTGGTGGCCGCATCTTGAGCGTGATGTTTCTGATTTTGTTCGGTCCTATATAACATGTACCCGTGACAAAACTCCTCGACAAAGACCTGCAGGACTCTTACAGCCTTTACCCATTCCAGAGACTCCCTGGTCCCATATCGCCACGGATTTCATCACCAATTTGCCATAATAACACTATCATCTGGGTCGTGGTAGATCTGTTTTCTTGTTGCATGTCTTTCGTTTACATTGTCTTCCTCAGGATATCGTTTCAGATGGAGGTGTGCAGTTTGTCTCTAAGTTCTGACGAGCCCTTTGTAACCGTCTGGACATCAATCTGGACTTCTCGGTCTACCACCCTCAGTCCAATGGTCAGGTGGAGAGGGTTAATCAAATCCTTGAGACTTATCTTTGGCATTTTGTTTCAGCTCGCCAAGATGATTGGGTCGACCTTTTACCCTGGGTGGAATTCTCATATAATCTTAAAGATTCCAAGTCTTTTTTGTCGACTGGGATTGTTAGGGTTCTGAGGAGAGATCTTGGGAACCTGAGAAGAATATCCTGGACCGTGATCTTCTCAGGAGTTTTCTCTCTCGTAAAAAGGAGGGGAAGACCAAAGGGGGGGGGGGTACTGTTACGCTATGCGCTCCGGCCACACATGCTGGCCATGAGCGCATGGTCCCCTTACCTTTTGCTGCTGATGGGGCTGGTACTCACATTGCGGGACATGCCTGCATGCAAGCCCCAGTCCGTCACTCTCCGGGTGTTTCACCTGCCTCTGCCTCCACCTATCTGCTCCGGAACGCGTGTCCCCGTCCCTTAGGGCGTGCACGCACCGGAGCTTTAAGATTTAAAGGGCCAGTATGCTCATTAGTGTAATCCACCTGTGGCTTGTTTATAAATTCCTCCACCCTCCTCAGTTCTCTGCCGAATCTTTGTTGCCTTGTGCCCTAGAGAAAGTGTTCCATTGTATTGCCTTGCCATGTACCTGCTTTTGTGACTTGACCTTGTTCCTCTTCCGCCTGCTTACCGAACTCCTGCTACGTCCTGACTACGCTACTGTGCCGCCTGCCCAGACCTTCTGCTATCCAGACTATGAGTTGCCTGATCCCTCCTGTGCCTTGCATCTCCTCAGCAGCCTGTGTGGTCGAGCCGTGCCAGGGGTAGCGACCTGGGTGTCACCTGCAGCTACAAGCCCATCCCGCTTTGCGGCGAGCTCTGGTGAAGACCAGCGGCCCTTTAGGCGGATCCACATACACCGGAATTCCTGTCTTCAGAAACGTGAGTGTTACATTCAGGAGCATGCCCAGGTGTTGTAGGGAGGTCATACGGGCACGTGGAGGTCACACACACTACTGAGCCTCATTGTGACTTGTTTTAAGGACATTACATCAAAGTTGGATCAGCCTGTAGTGTGGTTTTCCACTTTGATTTTGAGTGTGACTCCATATCCAGACCTCTATGGGTTGATAAATTTGATTTCCATTGATCCTTTTTGTGTGATTTCATATAATCCGAAAGTATTTCATATCATTAGTTCATTCATTCAGATCTAGGATGTGTTATCTTAGTGTCCCCTTTATTTTTTTGAGCAGAGTAAGTTCATAAAATGACCTCAGAGAAACCATTTTGCATATAAATAATAGTTTAGCACCTTGCATTGCTTGTAATTGTGCATGTGGATGCTTCTCAAAGACTGCAGCTGTCTGGATCTTGTCTGTGCTCTGAGGCAGAGAATGGAGATAACCACACCTCCCTCCCCCCTTCCCTCACATATTTTGGTCCTTTTTTTTTTTTTTTTTTGAAAGGACCAAAAAAGCTGTATTTTCTGGGTTCATTGGCAAAATTAACCTTGGGGTCTCAGGGTTTTTCCGTTTTTGCACTTTCGTTTTTTTCTCCTCAACTTTTAAGACTCATAACCCTTTCAATTGTGCACCTACAGACCCATATCATGGCTTATTTTTTGCACCACCAATTCTACTTTATAATGACATCAGTCATTTTACCCAAAAATCTACAGTGAAACAAAATCATTGTGCGTCAAAATTTAAGAAAAAACGCCATTTTGTAAATTTGGGGGCTTCCGTTTCTATGCAGTAAATTTTTACGTTAAAAAAAATTACACCTTATCTTTATTCTGTAGGTCCATACCATTAAAATGATACTCTACTTATATAGGTTTGATTTTGTATTACTTCTGAAAAAAATCATAACTACATGCAGGAAAATTTATACGTTTAAAATTGTCATTTCTGACCCCTATAACTGAGCTGCTGGGAATGCTTTTGATTTGATCACCTCATCTAAAGGGTTAATAGTGCATTTCACTGCGATCGGTGATGCGCACTATTAGCCCCGGGTCCCGGCTACCGCTAGCTGCCGGGACCAACCCGATACGACACAGGGTCACCACGTGATCCCACGTTATATTGCGGGAGCAGGACGTGCAGGTACGCCCTGCGTCCCCAAGAGGTTGAGACAGAGACCCCTAGTGGCCATTTATTTAAATCCTTTTTTCACATCTTTAGCAATCAAATTTTTTAATGCAGTATATTAAGAAAATGCTTAGTTTTTAAGGAAGTATTACATGGAAAAAAGGTGTTTCTAACAACAGTAACGCTTTAACATGTATCTGATAAATAGCACTATTTCTGATTATTAGATAACTTGTATATGGAATTTTCTGGAGATTTCTTCTCTGCAGGCATCTTCTATTATTTTTAGTTCTCCCTGAGCTGGTGGACAGAGTCTAATGTTTATGGTTTCCACTATACACTTTACACACAGATGAGGAGACGCTGCTCTTCTATATTTTTGTGCAGAGACCAAACAGCAGCAGGGAAGGCATGATAAAGCAGCATTGATCATTCAAAATTGTGTTTAAAGCCCTTGAGTGAGATCTTTTACTTACAGAGTTGTCTCTTTTCTGTCTATCTGTAGCTAATGTGTGTTGCCCACAAAAAATTTATAAATAAAATAAAATGTTTTATGTTACCCAGTACCTAATTCTGATAATGTACATATATTTTTTGTGTCTAGCACCTATATTTCTCTAACAAATACCTTCTTTCTGTTGCTCACTTGCTTGCCATTCTGTGCTTTGGAGTGGGGGTTGTCCTCCCTCTGCATGACTTATCTTCCTCTCTGAGTGCTGGGTCTCTTTATCCAATAACTGCAGGCTGCTCTGTAACACTCTCCTCTCTGTTTTCATGATGCAGACCACTTCTCAGTTCCTATGCTTCCTGGCTGATGTTTTGGTCACTTTTGAATGCTGGCGGTGCTTTCACTCTAGTGGTAGCATGAGACATAGTCTACAACCCACACAAGTGGCTCAGGTAGTGCAGCTCATCCAGGATGGCACATCAATGCGAGTTGTGGCAGCCTAGTGTCCGGTGCATGGAGGCGCTACCAGGAGACAGGCCAGTATATCAAGAGACGTGGAGGAGGCCATAGGAGACAACAACCCAGCAGCAGGACCGCTACCTCTACCTTTGTGCAAAGAGGAGCATGAGGAGTGTAACGGGATATGACAGGTGGTGGGTCCTCTGGGACTGTGTGGATGATAACGTGAGCCGTGCCAGGGAGCATGGTCTAAGGTGCCGCTGGTTTTCACCAGAGCCCTCCGCATAGCGGGATGGTCTTGCTGGGGCAGGCGGCACCCAGGTCGCTACCGCTGGCACAACTCGTCCACGCAGGTAGCTGGGAGGTGGCGTGGCACAGAAGGAGACTGGCTGGACGAAGCAAGAAAGTAGTAGGTCAGGGCAGGTAACACAGGTGCAGGGGAGGTAAGGTAACAAGGAACAGATACACGGTAACAGGGATTCCGCACTCCCATTCACACTTCTGAATTTCCGTTTGCGGAATTCTGAAATTAAAGCCCATAGACTTCTATGGGATTCCGCACTCCCATTCACACTTCTGAATTTCCACTTGCAGAATTCTAAAAGGAAAGCCCCATAGACTTCTATGGGATTGCGCACTCCCATTCACACTTCTGAATTTCACTTTTGAAATTCAGAAGTGTGAATGGGAGTGCGGAATCCCATAGAAGTCTATGGAATTTAATTTGATGTGGAAATTCTGCCGTGTGCATAGACCCTAAGGCAACAGTGCTGCTTACTTTGCTTTAAAGACAATGCAATACACTAAAGTAGTCAGCACCTACATTAATAAGATGATGATAAATGTGCACGCTTCTATGGCAAATGTAAACCATACAAAAGAAAATGTTGCAAAAGCTCTGCAACGCTAAAGTACATAAGCGCTGTAGATACAGAATATTCTGAATTGCATTACGGTTATATTAATATTATAGAAAGCTAAATTTGATTAAACCGCGTCCCCCATCCAACACGCAGATTTGGCATTATTTCAAATGGGGCCCTTACATTCTATTGACTATTGTGCTAGACATTGTACATCCCAGAGAAAAATGTTCTTGACTTATCCACGTGAAGGTGTAAAATTCAATACAAAAAAATATAACCACTATCAGTAAACTTAGTCATGGAATTGTAAACCCTTCCATCAGAGGAGTTAGATGGGTCATTGAGCCGTGTGTTATTACAGCAGCTCATATGTCTATGAGAGGCCCTGGAACAATGGGGAGTTAGACCTTTTGCCCCCTCGTTCCTTGCAAATGAGTCCATTGTTATCACAGGGAGCCACTTCTGGATGACATACTTGTAATATCTTGTACTGTCCTGTCTTAACAAGAAGCATATGTGTCGCACAAGTACTATTCCCCAAGGGGCTGCCCATTCCTTCATCCGAGCAGCGGCCAGGGCACAAGGGGGAATTCCTGGTATGATGACAAATCTCTTAGCATTCTATCTGCCATTCATTGGCTCGCTCTCCTACGACAACTGTGTCTACAAGATCTCCTTCTTAATGAGTCTTTAGACTACAATGGATGCCTGATATATTGTACCTTAAATATATCTGTGTTGATAAGTTCATGAATAGAAGGCATTCGCTCAAAGGTCACATTTGTTTCAAGTTGTCTGCGGCAGAAAAAATAAAACAAAAATGCCTCCATCAGATTAGACTCAGCTTCATCATAAAGAAAAAGAAAGAATACCAAGTTGTAAGGTTATAAGATTTATTTTGCCGGTGTGTCCTGCTTGTTAGCCGTCTGTCACTCAGGGCCATGTCTGGACATACGATATTCCTTTATACCTATGGAGAAATGTGATAAATTAGACTTGGTCTAAAAGGGGTATTCCAATGGCAATTAAAGGGTTACTCTGGCCCTGAGACATCTTATCCCCTATCCAAAGGATAGGGGATAAGATGTCTCACCACAGGGTCTCACCTGTGAGAGCTGCACGCCGCAGTGCCAACAGGTGGGTGGCGAATACAAGCCGCAGCCGGGTGGCGACCATGGGGCCGGAGTATCGTGACGTCACAACCCCCCCCCCGTGTGACCTCACCCCCCACCCCCGCTATGCAAATCTATGGGAGGGGACACTATCTGCCACTATTACTTGTTTCATCAAATGCTTCGTAGGAGTATAACAATATTCAATAACAGTTCTAAATCTGTTTTAGGTTTCTGTTCTCTTTACAGGATCCTCCCACTGTCATGTGTTACTTCACATAGGTCCACATCTATCTCAAATGTCCTGTTGCCTGTCTGATGATTTCTGTTCTCTTTCAGAAACTTCCCTTAAAGGGGTTCTCCACTGCCCCAGCGTCCGAAACATTTTGTTCTGAACGCTGGGTGCGGGCTACTGGGGTCATGATGTCATGTATGCGCCCCCTAGTGATGTCATGCCACGCCCCCTCAATGCAAGTCTATGGGAGGGGGCATGGTGGCTGCCACGCCCCCTCCCATAGACTTACATTGAGGGGGCGTGGCATGACATCACTAGGCGGCATGTGCATGACGTCAGAACCCTCGATGACTGCACCCAGCATTCAGAACAAAATTTTCCGGATGCTGGGGCAGTGGAGTACCCCTTTAAAGGGGTTGTCCAGTCAAAACTAACTTATCTCCTAACCACAGGTGATGCGGGGGGTCCGACCGCTGGGACCCCCCATGATCTCTTGAACGGGACCCCGGCTTTCAGTGAGGAGCGTGTGTGGTAGACGGCACATGCTGTATTAATTTCCATTGGAGTGCCGAGGAGACCCGACATTTTATGGTAATGTGAATGATGTAATTACAGAGGGCAATTGGTCGCACAAAAACAAGCCCTCTTACGGGTCTGTGGATGGAAATATAAAGTTATGATTTTTAGAAGGAGAGAAAGAAAAAACGAAAATGTAAAAATAAAATGGGCCTAGACCTTAAGGGGTTAACCCCTTAACCCCTTAAGGACCTCAGATTTTTCCGTTTTTGCACTTTCGTTTTTTTCCTCCTCACCTTTTAAAAATCATAACCCTTTCAATTTTGCAGCTAAAAATCCATATTATGGCTTATTTTTTTGCGCCATCAATTCTTTTTCAGTCATTTTACCCAAAAATCTTCGGCAAAACAGAAAAAAAAATCATTGTGCAACGAAATTGTAGAAAGAACACCATTTTGTAATTTTGGGGTCTTCCGTTTCTACACAGTAAATTTTTCGATAAAAATGACACCTAATCTTTATTCTGTAGGTCCATACGATTAAAATGATACCCTACTTATATAGGTTTGATTTTGTTGCACTTCTGGAAAAAATCATAACTACATGCAGGAAAATGTATACGTTTAAAATTGTCATCTTCTGACCCCTATTATTTTTGTATTTTTCTGTGTATGGGACAGTATGAGGGCATTTTTCCGCTGCGATCTGAAGTTTAAAAATTGTCATATTCTGACCCCTATAACTTTTTTATTTTATTGGATACGGGGATGTATGAGGGCTCATTTTTTTGCGCCATGATCTGAAGTTTTTATCAGTACTATTGTCGTTTTGATGGGACTTTTTGATCGTTTTTTATACATTTTTTTAGGGTATACAATGTGACCAAAATTACGCAATTTTGGACTTTGGATTTTTTTTTATATGTACGCCATTGACTGTGCATTTACAGTATATTTTTATCGTTTAGACATTTACGCACGCGATGGTACCACATATGCTTATTTTTGTTCATTTTTTTTTTCAATGGGAAAAGGGGGTGATTCAAACTTTTATCAAGGAAGGGGTTAAATCACCTATACGATATCTGCACACTATCTATACTACATCTGCATACTACCTATATGCTACCTGCACTATATCTGAAGGACTCCTGTAAAAGTATACTTGTTTACAGACCGGTTGCCATGGACAATATCTGCACTATTCGATCACACGAATCTGATAAGGACGGACTCACATGCGGTAGATGATAATCCCATAAACCCCTGTAATAAAGCTTCTTCCCCTATAAGTGATAATCTGGTGGATGAGTGATAAGTGATGGGGTGCAGGGTCTCTCAGATCCCATGTATTATATCCCGTTTTTTTCTCTTCATCTGAATTATTTCCTCTGCGGCCACATGATATATTTTGCCCCCCTCCCCCATATAGATAAGATACTAACAGTGCCCCCCTGTATGGATTAGATACTTGTGGTGAGCCGCGGTGAATGGCGGGACCACAGGGCGTAGCTGTGTAGGTGGATGAGGAAGATGGTATTAACCTCAGGGGCAAGGTGTTATTAACCCCTAATGTTCGTGATGCCAGAGTGGTTTTTGGGTATCGGGAACCACCCAAACGATATTTCCGCTGTCCCAATGGCTAGGCAGTGAAATGAGAGTTCACGACCAGGTTATGGTTTAACGGAGGCTTTACTGAGGTCAGACAATTGTTATAGTCTCTATAGCTCGGCCAGAATCTCAGAGAGGTGGCCAGGAACACAGAAGGACCTCACAGCTTGCTGGGACCAATTATACTTGTAATGGACTTTAGATCATTGACTTAGGCTTCACTGGACTGTAGGTAGCAACAGCAGACATAGACTTGACTTACTGGAAGTGACTGTAGATTTGAGGCCTTCCAGGTAGCTGGACACTAGCACTGAGACATCTGGTCTCTCTGTTCCTCAGCAGCAAAAGAGCAAGAGAAAAAAAAGAGACAGATTGCAACACCTCCCTTCCTTATAAAGGGGGGCTGTACTAGAAGCCCATAGGTCAAGCTGCGGGTCATGTGTTAAGCTGGTGCACTCTGGGTAAGATGTGATAACATCATGTGAACATATCATGGGACCTCTACAGGTCCTTAACACCTTATACACAAAATACATAACTTTATACTCACTTTACATATAGTACATAATCTTGCACTGGCTGGACATAGTAATACCTACTTTCTTATGGGTGAGACACTGCAGGAGAGCCCCCAGGACACTGAGGGACTCAACCTGACAGGGCCTAAGGTTATTGTACAGGATTACATCCTGTACTGGGACATTACATACCCCCTACTTAACATAAGTCGCCCTTGACACAGGTTCTGTCAGGATTGAGGGTCGAAGCGGCTTTTGGGTCGGATGCAGTCCTGGGGCATTGTGCAAATAAACGTCCACTTCCAGGCTGGTAATTTGCTTTGGAAAAACTGAGAACATAAGAGTCTCTGTATAATTGTCATAATGTCCATACATGCTCTGATTTTTGGTTGCTCAACTGAGAACAGGATAAATAAGGACTATGACTAGTAATGATAACTTTACTTAAGGATTTAAAACTATGCATTTGGTGATACTTGACTATGCATTATAATTGACTATACGATACACAACATTTTGACTATGCATATAATATTCTATACATGACTAAACTTAATACTTAACATGAGACATTTTTGGATTGGGTTGCCCGAGGATTTCTGCCCAATGCCTTGGCTACTGGGGTCGCTTGGCATTTAAACACTTCTCCCCAGAACACTGTATTAGTTTTTTGCTAGACATTTGTATACTAGACATTCTGTAGATAACATTTGACATTTCTTTTACCTTATACTTGACTACGTGCATTATTGAGTATCAGGAGTACCTTCTGGCCAGGAAAGTATCCTGTGCACGAACACAAGAACATATGATATTAGATATCATTGACATATGACATTGGAGTGGGCTGTGTAATTTTGAGTGATACAGTCATACTGTATGTGACTTGATGTGTATATGACTTGTACATGTACATTATGTGTATTTTATGTGTACATTATGTGTAGTACACTACTTTGCCGTATACTGTATAAGATGCTGGTGGTGGGGTGTCATGTTGCTTTTCCTGAGTGGCTCAGGACAAACCCCTGTAGAAATCCAACCAGACATCCGAGAAAGACTGTACACTGTGACCATTGGTGCACAATAACTTATATACATTTTATGAGACCTTAGCACATATGATACAGGACCATAAACACTTCAGTGTACCTCCGTAACCTTTTTTAATGGAACAAAATATATTACTATAGGTATTTACATTATTGTCCATGTACTGCTCAGTAGTCCATTGTTATAGTCTCTACAGCTAGGCCAGAATTCCAGAGAGGTGGCCAGGAACACAGAAGGACCTCACAGCTTGCTGGGACCAATTATACTTGTAATGGACTTTAGATCATTAACTTTAGGCTTGAATGGACTGTAGGTAGTGACAGTAGACATAGACTTGACTTACTGGAAGTGACTGTAGATTTGAGGCCTTCCAGATAGCTTCACAGTAGCACTGAGACATCTGGTCTCTCTGTTCCTCAGCAGCAAAAGAGCAAAATGAGAATAACAGACAGATTGCAACACCTCCCTTCCTTATAAAGGGGGGCTGTACTAAAAGCCCATAGGTCAAGCTGCGGGTCATATGTTAAGCTGGTGCTCTCTGGGCAAGATGGGCACAGGTCCTTAACACCTTATACACAAAATACATAACTTCATACCGACTAAACATATAGTACATAACCTTGTAGTGGCTAGACATAGTACTACCAACTTTGTTATGGGTGAGACACTGAAGGAGAGCCCCCAGGCCACACATAAGTGGAGTAACGTCAGCGCTGTTCCCCTGCGCGACGGAAAGCGTGAACTGGGATAGCCGCAGGCAGCAATCAGATTAACCCTGTGACCACTGCTAATTGCTGCCATGGCGGATCCCGCTGCCCCCACCTGTATAATCTGACTTCCACTGCCACCACCTGTATCATCTAACTCCCACTGCCACCACCCATAAGTGCGACTTCCACTGTAGCTGCACTGCTATATCATTTATTCGGTAGTGGCGTGGCCTGATCTGTTTTGCAGCCTGCGCCCCAGCCCCCCACCCCCACCTGGGGGCCCGGGTTCGACAAACGGTAGGTATGCCACTGTGTAGTGGGGCCTTATTCTAAGTTTTGATTGGGTCCACCATGGTAACTCTGTAGCCCTGAGTAGAGTAAAGGCCGGATAAGAGGCTTTATTGAAGAGTAATTGTCCATGTCTATTTTCTATCTTCTTAGTATACATTACCTTTCTGCATGGGCAGATTGCTTTGAGCCAACTTTTTTACATAAATGTTGGTGTTTAGAGTCACTTTAAACATAATAAGATTGTGGGTTTTTTAAATCAAGGCCAAAATCTCTCTTATTGGTAATTCTAGATTTCCAGCCTATCTTCTCCAGGCTGACTTAGATAATGGAGAACAAACAGCTTCCCTTTCTAGATAGCATTAGGGAAGAGTAGAAAGCCGGAGGAGGTAGCGGGGCTGTCATGTTAACTGAAAGCTCCGAGATAAGGAGGCTGCGAGGTTGACTTTGCTTACCACATGAAGCAATGAATCTTTGATGAAGATATCTTACCTGTACTTTGTGAGCAATTTAATTCAATTAAAAATAAATTGATCTCTATTCAGTGTGCTGGTAATGTAGATGGACAGAATAATCTGGATCTGTCTACTCCTAGACAACTGCAAGAACATTGGACTTCTGGTGAAATTTGTAATGAAATGTAAATAATTTATTTCCAATGGAGAAAGTACATATATTGGCGGCATACCATGTGGCTGCTCTGAGGCCTGTGGAAGATTAGCTCCATAGAACTAGTCAAATGGCAGCAAGATAGCAGGCAATACTGTAACTTTTAAACATGGCTTTTCTTGTCTTTATTTTTAAGTAAATACAGGCTGTAACGCTGAGCGCTCCGGGTCCCGCTTCTCCCTCGGAGCGCTCACAGCGTTACACTCCTGCTTGCGGCGCCCCGGTCAGACTCGCCCTACCGGGAGCAGTGCTCTGTGTCTCTCGGCGGGGATGCGATTCCCGCATCCCGTGTCACTCAACGGCCCCGTCCTCCTGCTCAGTCCCGGCGCGCGCGGCCCAGCGCGCGCCATTAATTGGTGCCTGGCCCAATTAGTTGCAATCACTCCCTACACTATAAAAACCCACTTCCCCTTCCTGTCCCTGCCGGATCTTGTTGCCTTGTGCCCTGAGAAAGTGCTATAGTGTGTTCCCTAGCCTGTGTATCCAGACCTTCTGCTGTTGCCCCTGACTACGAACTTTGCCGCCTGCCCTGACCTTCTGCTACGTCTGACCTTGCCTCTGTCTAGTCCTTGTGTACCGCGCCAGTCTCAGCTGCCTGGGGAACACGACCTGGTAGTTACCGCCGCAGCAAGTCCATCCCGCTTTGCGGCGGGCTCTGGTGAACCAGTAACTACTTAGAACTGATTCCCCAGTACGACCCGCGCCATCGCCTCTCTGGCACAGAGGATCCACCTCCTGTGTCCTCACCAGCTGCCAGTCCGGATCCTGACAGTAGATCCGGCCATGGATCCCGCTGAGGTGCCAAGTATTGCTGATCTGACTACCGTTGTTGCCCAGCAGTCCCAGCAGATCGCCCAACAAGGACAACAGCTGACGCAGTTGTCCGCCATGCTCCAGCAGCTTCTGCCTGCCCTGCGTCAACCATCTCCTCCACCAGCTCCAGCTTCTCCTCCACTCCAAGTTGCTGCAACTACCTCTAGAGTCTGCTTGTCTCATCCAGAGAAATTTGATGGGGACTCTAAGATGTGCCGGGGATTCCTGTCCCAATGTTCCCTGCACCTTGAATTGATGTTGGACCAGTTCCCCACAGAACGGTCGAAGGTGGCTTTCGTGGTCAGTTTGTTATCTGGAAAGGCCTTGTCCTGGGCCACACCGCTGTGTGACCGCAACGATCCTGCCACTGCTTCAGTCCAGTCCTTCTTTTCCGAAGCACGCAGCGTCTTTGAGGAGCCAGCCCGGGCTTCCTCTGCCGAGACGGCTCTCTGAATCTCGTCCAGGGGACCTCTTCAGTGGGTGAATATGCTATCCAGTTCCGCACCCTCGCCTATGAGCTAGCTTGGAACAATGAGGCCCTCTGCGCGACCTTCAAGATAGGATAATCCAGCCACATCAAAGATGTTCTGGCCGCACGAGAAATTCCTGCTACCTTGCCTGAACTCATCCAGTTGGCCATCCGCATAGATAAGCTTTTCAGGGAAAGACGCCAGGAGCTCCGCCAGGAAAATGATTTTGTTCAAACCAGATGGTTTCCTCGCTTGGGACCTCTCTTCCAGAGTCCTCTGCAACCTACCCCTGTGCCTCCCGCCGAGGAGGCTATGCAAGTGGACCGGTCTCGCCTGACCTAAGAAGAGAGGACTCGCCGCAGAAATGGAAATATGTGCTTGTACTGTGCCAGTCCTGAACATTTCCTTAAAGACTGTCCTATTCGCCCTCCGCGTCAGTGGAAACGCATGCACCTAGTTAACATGGGAGAGGCGTTACTAGGTGTGAATTCCACCTCTCCACGCCTGACTATTCAGGTGCGGATTTCTCCATCCGCTAACTCCTCCTTCTCTGCGGTGGCCTTCCTGGACTCTGGTTCTGCAGGAACCTTTATTGAAGCCTCATTCATCAACAGATTTCACATTCCAGTTACCCCTCTCTTCAAACCCTTTTTCATCTCATCTGTAAACAGAGAGAATCTAGACTGCACCCCCTGTGCGTTACCGCACAGAACCCTTGCTCATGACTAGTGTTGAGCGGCATAGGCCATATTCGAATTCGCGATATTTTGCGCATATTTGGATGAATATTCGTTATATATTCGCTAAATTCGCATATTCGTAATATTCGCATATGCGAAAAGGCGGGGGGTACTGTAACGCCGAGCGCTCCGGGTCCCGCTTCTCCCCCAGAGCGTTCGCAGCGTTACACTCCTGCTTGCAGCGCCCCAGTCAGACTCACTGACCGGGAGCGGTGCTCTGTGTCTCTCGGCGGGGATGCGATCCCCGTGGCGGGACGTGCCCGCCCACGGGTCGCATCCCGTGTCACACACCGGCCCCATCCTCCTGCTCAGTCCCGGCGCGCGCGGCCCCGCTCTCTAGGGCGCGCGTGCGCTGGGTCTCTCAGATTTAAAGGGCAAGCGCACCATTAATTGGTGCCTGGCCCAATTAGTTCCAATCACTCTCCACACTATAAAAACCCACTTCCCTTTCCTGTCCCTGCCGGGTCTTGTTGCCTTGTGCCTTGAGAAAGCATTACAGTGTGTTCCATAGCCTGTGTATCCAGACCTTCTGCAGTTGCCCCTGACTACGAACCTTGCCGCCTGCCCTGACCTTCTGCTACGTCTGACCTCGCCTCTGTCTAGTCCTTGTGTACCGCGCCAGTCTCAGCTGCCAGGGAGGTCGAGTCGCTACTGGGGAACACGACCTGGTAGTTACCGCCGCAGCAAGTCCATCCCGCTTTGCGGCGGGCTCTGGTGAACACCAGTAACTACTGAGAACCGATTCCCCAGTACGACCCGCGCCATCGCCTCTCTGGCACAGAGGATCCACCTCCTGTGTCCTCACCAGCCACCAGTCCGGATCTTGACACAGGCTTTATGCTGATAAACACAAAAGAAATCCTGCTTGTCCTGCGCTAACTATTCCGAACAAACTATCTATACAGGTGGCTTACTACCAGCCACCCAACACAACAGTCTACAAATGTGCTACTCACACTCCTTACTGCCTCTCTTGCAGGCTGACTCTCACCTAGTTTAAAGCCTGGTGATGAGCTGTCTTCAGCACCTGTGCTAATAGGGGTTAGTCTGGAAACTTGGAGTTGCCCAAGGCAATGAAAGGCCCCATTACCAAACCTCCCTTCTGTCCAATAAAAATCGAGACCCAATAACAGGACTTACCAAAGTCTCTAGCAAGCTAAGTCCCACCAGGGATTTTAACTCTTTCTGGATTTCCCATATCTTTCCTAGCTTTCTCTGGATGAAATATGTGCTTTCTGAAATTTGGTATTCTCATAGAACAGGTTCCTTGGGTAAATATGGCGATTCACAACAACCATACTAAAGGGGTTGTCCCACCTGGTTACTTCTGACTTTTTCCACTCCTCTAGCCTCTTTGCAGCAGTTAGAGGTGGCAGGAAAGTCAAAAGCAGCTGAAGCAGGGAAGTACCGCACTTTGCGTAACTCCCATTGACTTTTACAAGAGTTGGGCATACGGCATACTCCCGAGGGGCTGCTCTGATTAAGTAGCTCCAAGAGTTGCGCAAACAGTGGGGCTCCTGGGGTAACGTTGTTAGCGTAACTCCCATTAAAGTTAATGGTAGTTATGCAAAGTGTGGAACTTCCCTGCTTCGGCAGCTTTTTAGCTTTCTTGACCACTGCAAACAGGCCCGAGGAGTGGGAAAAACCAGAAGAAACCAGGTGAGACAACCCCTTTAAGGTTGTCATATATGTATATATGTTGGACAGGAGACATCTATAGTCCATATTGGCTACTAAGGTGGCCATACACCTTTAATAGCCATCACCTGAATGTTTGTTTGGCTGACAGATATCGTTCCCAGTCTCTCCATATAAATGAACGCTTGACACGGCTTAATGTTTATATGTTCTCTATGGAAAGAGGAGGGGTAAACTGCTGCCAGACACCTCTAGTGTCCTATCTCTTTGAGAACTAAAGGATAGAGCAGTTGAAAGCCAACATGTCTGATGCTTCTTTCTCCTCAACATCATTTGCAGAGGGAGGAGCCAGAGGCTCTCCTACACTTTAAACAGTTGGCCAGTCTTTTAACTAAAGCATTTGGGGGCTTTTACATTTGTTCAGACTGTCCATACATGATCAATGACACTGAGCAAAGGATGTAAGATCTTTCTAGAAAAGTTCTGAGAACATTCATTTCTGAAAGATCATTCATGGCCAAAAATTAAAAAAAAACTGCCTTTTTTTATCCTTACGATTAGCGATGAGCGATGAGCGAATGAATCTGACGAATCCGAATTTGTTGCGAATTTTAGGAGAAATTCGGTTCGTAACAAATGCAAATATCGTCACGATTCGATTGCGCGAATCGCTTTATAAACTCCATTTAGTGCGGTTCAGGCTCCAGGGGTTGGGCATCTAAAATGGCGGATCCACATGTGAGGACATGGGGCAAGGAATCCTGGGAAGACAAGGCAGGAAGGTGGGTAGGCGGGATGACCCTGAATCACATGCAGCATGCAGCCTATTAGCAGCCAGCCACCCCTGTGATGTCACAGCCCTATATAATCGGCAGCCGTCTTGCGGCCAGTCACATCAGCGTTCTATTACAGAGAGACGGACAGACAGCAGCGTGTGTTGCACAGAAAAGCATTTTTACAGCAGCGATTCACCTCACAGTCAAATTAGCATTCTATTGCAGAGAGGGACAGAGAGCAGTGTGTTGCACAGAAAAGCTTTTTTACAGCAGCGATTCACCTCAAGCCCAAATCCAGCCTAGAAGCACTGATAGGGAAGGGGAGAGATTGAGAGAGGAAGTGCAATTTTGAATGTACTACACAGCGATTGTGTGCTGCAGTACTGGTGTATACAACAACTGAAAAGCTAATAGTAGCCAGCCAGTTAGAGTGAGCAGAGCACTAAAAGCGTATTGTCCTCTATTAACTGTAAACTGTGCGTACATCTAAGTGGTGTACCATTTTGTTCCTGTTAAAATCTTAAGGGCCTAGATACTGTGAAAGGCCAGCCAAAAGTACACACCTGCTGGTGTTGTAGACAAATACTGTTTTAAGCGTACTGGAGCGCATTGTCCTCCCCTCATAAGTGCATACCACATACATACATCTAAGTGGTGTACCATTTTGTTCCTGTTAAAATCTTAAGGGCCTAGATAATGTGAAAGACCAGCCAAAAGTACTCACCCGCTGGTGTTGTAGACAAATACTGTTTTAATAGTAGTGGAGCGTATTGTACTCCCCTCATATACGCACTAAGTATGTCAGGCAGAGAAGTGCCAGGATGTCCACTGAGGAGTGGCAGAGGCCTAAATTCATCAGGCAGAGGTTGCAGCAGACTAGTGGCGAGTGGCAGCAGGAGTCGCAGCAAGAGGCCTGAGCTCCTGGTATCAGCTAGTGGTCGTGTCTCTACCAGCAACCCATCTGCCGTTATCGATTGGTTAACACAGTCATCCACTTTATCACAAGTGACATCTGACATCCCCAGTCAACAGTCGGTGGGTTCCTCAGACACAACCCTCAGTTGATATGGCCCGGTAGCAGTCCCTGTCCTCCCATTGCCTCTGTCCTATGCTGTTCCGTCCCCCACAGAAGTATCTTTTGCTGTGGGTTGAGCTCCACTATTTAGTGAGGACGATCTACTAGAGGACAGTCAGCAGCTACTTCCCAGCCAAGAAGTGAAGGAGACATCCGCAGCTTCCTCCATTAGGCAGGCAAGTAGTGATGAGTAGAGTGGCGTGGGAGGTGGTGTTGTGAGCGTTCAGGCTTCTGAAGCAGACACTGTTGAGGAACCTGAGGAGAACATCAATGACGTGCAGACACAACTCGATGATGATGAAGCCAATCGCACTTGGGAGCCAGGTGCAGAAGGGGCTTCATCATCATTAGAATTAGAGGGTTGCAGGCTGTCTCATTCTGCCACTATATGGTCTCCTCATGCTCCCGCCACCTCCAGGCTGTGTCATTCAGCCACTATATTGTCTCCTCATGCTGCCGCCAACTCCAGGCTGTGTCATTCAGCCACTATATGGTCTCCTCTTGCTGCCGCCATCTCCAGGCTGTGTCATTCAGCCACTATATTGTCTCCTCATGCTGCCGCCAACTCCAGGCTGTGTCATTCAGCCACTGTATGGTCTGCTCTCGCTGCAACCAACTCCAGGCTGTGTCATTCAGCAACTATATGGTCTCCTCATGCTGCATCCAACTACAGGCTGTGTCATTCAGCCACTATATGGTCTCCTCATGCTTCCACCAACTCCAGGTTGTTTCACTGTACCGCCATGTGGTCTCCTCATGCTGCTGGCACATTAAAGAAAACTTTTTAGGTTCATCTACAGGTATTTGAAATGTTCAGTGTAATTGTGAGGCCCTATGGTCTTGTCAGGCTGTTGCCACCTCCAGGCTGGGTCATTCAGCCATTATATGGTCTCCTAATGCTGCCGCCACCTCCACGCTATGTCATTTGGCCACTATATGGTCTCATACTGATGCCCCCTCCAGGCTCTGTCTCTGTCATTGTGCTGCTCTGCGACAGTGATTCTAATAGCAACGTCTCTAATCTGCATGTCATATTGAACAGTATTATTTCACTAACCCAGCACACTCACTATGCGTGTTACAGCAAGGCAAAGTGTTCTACACCCCTATTGAGGCTCTCTGTAGGCCAGAATAGCCATTTTTATTACAGATTTGCGGCAAATAAATAATTCACCGCAAATCAAATTTTGCAAAAATTCACTCATTTCTACTTACAATTGGCAAAAAAAAATCATTTGTTGTTAAACTTAGCCTGAAGAACCACCATTTCCGTTGAAATGATCTTTTTCACCAACCTTGATCTATTGCGAATGTTCACCTTTAGGTGGTGTGTTCTTATTCTGATTGGTCCTATGATCTTTGCTATGAGAAGCAGAAACCTACAGTATGTAGGAGTCACCTCCCCCGAGATGCTGCACTGTGCTGAAAACAAGGAGGTGAGAAATTGGCCAACCACCATGGAAAGTCTACCTAATGCTGAAACTGGATATAATCTGTGGCGGTCAAGTTTGGGCTCTAGGTGAAATGGTTGAGATTGCACATGATCAGGTGCTGAAGATTGATCATAAGGTTAAATGGTTGAGATTGGGCATGCGATTGTGAGGAGATTGCTCAGACAGTTTTAGAGTTGGTGTCATATGAGGTATCAGAGACCACTCAGCCAGGTCCCCCCAACCCTAATCTGATCTGCTTAATCAGGAAGACAAAAACAGGCAATCTGGCTGCTTTTTTCAATTTGCGTAACTTCCATTGACATTAATGAGAGTTGCATAAACTGATGCATATTGCTTTCTTCTATATGACCCAAAAAAGCAAAGAAACAACAGCAGAACTGCAAGGAAAGAGTTGCACTAAGCACTGAGCTGCTGCTGAGAAGCTAAGGGGCAGGGGAAGATCACTATGCAGCACTGTGAACATTTAGCAGTGGAAACACTAACATTTGCACAAGTGACATCTGCCCTAAGCGTTATTGGTGGTGAGACATGAAAAGGAAGCCTTGTTTACCTAATCTTCAATAGTCGGACAAACTCAGCTTACAGGTACACAGCCCAGCCTTTCTCAGACTCATTTGTCCTTCCTGCCCATACCACATGCTAAGCATCACCCCACTTCCTGTGTTTTGTCCTAATCTACCTATTGCTAGAGGCAGATTGTTCTTAACAACAGGCAGTGGACATCATCTTGCCGGGAATTGAGAAACATAGTTGCAAAGTTATTTTTGGTAAATGAAGTGATTTACAGATCACAAAGGCTCATGGAAGGATGTTTTATAAAATGATAATGACCCTTTTAAAGCATATCTGTACTTTTAAAAGAATTTCAAAACCTTAAAGATTTGGTTAAATAAACCCTTACGAGTGGTGATGATTTTTGGGTTCTTCCCAGTTTGGAGTCCCTCCATGGTGAGCAGCTATTTGTCACTCTTTCCATTTTTATGGGATAGGCCCAGAGCTGGGCTGTTTTCCAGCAATACCCACATCTGGACTTCCTTTCCTTATTTCTCTTGCCAATCACAGCACAGCAGCCCATCACTATAGTAAGAAGATCCTTGCACTCACTAAGTCCATCAAAAGCCCTCATCAACTGCTATACCATAGTGCTGAAGAAAATGCACTAGACTGACCAGGCTAGCAATGTACTGGAGGATGATTATCAGTACACTATTATAGATGGCATGTTGGGGAAGTGAGAATATGTGCTAGGTTTGCAATGTGCTATGTGAGCAGAAAGAAAAACACCAGCAGGATTACAGCAAGGAAGGGGTTACATGAAAAAGGTTGCCCTTGACTAAGCAATGAGCTGCTGCTAATAGTAGTGATTTTTTGCTTGGTTAAGAAGTCATATTTGGAATGTAGAGATTAACAGATGTGTTAGGAATCACATACAGTAGGCTATCACATGGAGGGAAGTTGTTTGAAACAACAGTGACTATTTTAAAAGATTTCCTTCCACTACTAGGTCAAAGAGGGGGTCCCACTCTCTATTAACAGGGGAATCAATAGACATATGGCCATTTCCTACCATGTCAAGCAATGAACTTCTAAAGTATTGGATGTAAAAACAATTCACAGCCTCCAGTGGCCCTCCAGAGTTAGAAGACAAAACTGATACTGAAGCTGATAGGTTGATGACATGAAGGGTGTGTATTCATCGTAGATATATCAGAGAATATGTCTTCAGTAAGAGAACAGATTGTGAGCACTTATTATAGGACAATAAAGTGATTGTGTTGTAAAAGGAGAACTGGAGGACTGATAGGAAGTTCCTTTTATTTAGTTCCCTTTTAGAAATTCTTGGGCAAACATATGTTTCCAATGTTTTCAGGTTATGGGCCAGAGAAATATTACAAAACTCCAAGGTCTTACCTTTCTACTCATAAAGTTATAAACTTCCTCCATCGATGAGGTCACCATTGAGATATATTTTCCAACATATTACCACAACAGACAAATGCCATAAATAGATATTGATAGGTTGGAGTCCCCAACTGTGGGAGACAAACAAAATGCGCAATGTCCACCTGTGTGGTGGCTGGCAGAGTATAGAGGGGCGCACATGGCTATATAACTTAAAGGGAACCTGTCACCATTAAATTGTTATCTAATCTATAGGCATAGTATATTGGCATTTTATTGGAATAATGTTATAGAGCAGGAAGAGCTGAGCAGATGGATATATATTTGTGGGAAAAATATAGTATAATTGGTCACTTATTGATTCAAATCACTGTTCTTTTATGCTTAGGAGTCCAGTGGGTGACACTGGCCACTAGACCCTTTAGAATAGAAAAAGCAGGGATTTCAAAAAATAAGTTATAAGCTATATTGAATCTATTCTTACAAAGATATATATACATATATGTATAGATAGTGTGTATATAGTGTATATATATATATATATATATATATATATATAAATATATATATATATATATATATATATATATATATATATATATATATGTATATGCTCAGCTCTTCCGGCTCTAAAACATGATTCCAATAGATTACATGGCATTTACAGGAGATGGGCTACATTATAATCCATGAATCCTGTCTCCTGCATTAAGAAAAAGAGTGTAACAAGCTGACGCACACTTCACCCCACTAAAACTAACAAATGGAGGAGGTCTCAGCAATGAGACCCCGACTGACCTTAAAGGGGTTATCCAGGAAAAAACTTTTTATATATATATATGTATCAACTGGCTCCAGAAAGTTAAACAGATTTGTAAATTACTTCTATTAAAAAATCTTAATCCTTTCAGTACTTACGAGCTTCTGAAGTTAAGGTTGTTCTTTTCTGTCTAAATCCTCTCTGATGACACCTGTTTCGGGAAACGCCCAGTTTAGAGGCAAATTCCCATAGCAAACCTCTTCTAATCCGGGCGTTTCCCGAGACAGGTGTCATCAGAGAGCACTTAGACAGAAAAGAACAACCTTAACTTCAGAAGCTCATAAGTACTGAAAGGATTAAGATTTTTTTATAGAAGTAATTTCTATTTGAGCCATTGTGTTTTTTTTTCTTCTTCCTATTCCTTGTGTGAATTGGTGACCATATTAACATATCGGTTTTACCAAGCTATTTAGTGGCATCCGTTCTGTATTTTTAGGTGCCAACGTGGGGCCCCACGTAAGGCACATTATTAACACTAATATTTTTTAAATTGTATTTTAATTGTCACTTGATATCCATATCTCATGTATATATATTGAGGTACATATAATAAATTTATATTTTTTGGTATATCTTATCGAATTCCTTTCTTGGCATTCCCAGACTGATACCATATAACTCTTTGAAGAGTTAGTGTACTGAGGACTGGTATATTTTATTTTCCTTGATTTAACTCCTTTTTTCCTCTTTTGGGTGAGAGGTATCCAGTTAACCTCGTACATTTTATGTTGTAGAGCTACGCATCCAGATTTCTAATTTACAAATCTGTTTAACTTTCTGGAGCCAGTTGATATATATAAAAACGTTTTTTCCTGGATAACCCTTTAACTTCTGGCAATTGTCTGTGCAATTGTCAAAAATCTATTTCAATGACAGTAATGCTTTAAGACAAGATGGAAATGACTAAAATATGAACAAAAGTTATAAAAAAATAAAAATACAAGAAACATAACTCGAATTGTTGTATATATACCAGACGAGTCTGGGTGCTAAATATTTCATTTGTTGCTGTGCCAAGTGCCATAATATTCCGATGTCACCTGTTCTCTGAGCGGACTGGAGTATCCTCAAGTGCTGCGAAGCTTCTACTCTACCTGTCTAGCACGTCTACCTCTCTATACAACGACCTTATATTTTAGTGCTGGATGGCAATTGTAGTGAACCCTTATCTACAGTACCTTGGGGGAGTGTTCATACCCTTGACCCCACTCTTTTCTCTTTTCACTGAATAATACGTTCTAGTATGAAATGTTGAGCTTTGTAGTGTGCTATTGTGTTCAAATAGAAAACAAAAATCTTAAGGAACAAAGGAAACATTGAGTAAAATGTGAAGATGTCAATGGTGTCAATGCATTTAAGCATCTACTTGTAGGTCTCCTTGATACCCATCCACACTTGCCTGACTGACGAATATTTCCGGCAAGTAAATAACAAGCACCGATGAATGCATAGCTAGAGTATTTGTAAGAAACAAAATACGAACAAAAGACTGTGTTCAGAATACGGTGGGTTCGCAGAGTTTTCGATTCATATATTGTTTTCGTCTCTACTCGACTGTGGCAGTAGTCAAACAAAAGGTGCAGAAGAAAGGGACAGCCATGACCACTGGAAACCAATGGAAAATGGACATTATTGAAGTGCAACACAAAAGTTGTGTGAGATGAACTGCACTTAAGTGTCACTCAGGCTTGTGCATACAACTTTTGTATTAAAGGGAACCTGTCATCACTTTCATGCTGCCCGATACAGGAGTCATCAGGGTGGTCCTCGGTTGCTTATCCCCACCCTATCAGCCTTGAAAGATCTCTCCCTATAAGAGATCTATCAATTAAGAATGGTGGGGGTGGAGAGAAACCACCAAGGAAGCCCCAATGACTCGTCGTTCAGGCAGCATGAAAGTGATTACATGTATGGAATAATGTCTTTTCTTCTGTAAATTTAGAAATCATTAGAAAACACCAAAGAGTTTAGACGTCATAAAACAAAAGGCTAGAGACAAGAGACTGTAAGTTTCAAGGCATTGGCCTAAGTGTGTGAGAGTGTGGATAAAGGAAACTGGCCTGAGTGGCCCAAGTTAAAGGGACAGCCGGCTAACAAGTTGTGTTAGTAACGAGCAATGGACGTGGACCCGCTCTATTACTGAGCCAGTATGCATTTGGCCATGCTCAGAAGCCTGTAGGTTTTTATTTTTATCTTGTATCCCATTTAAGGATTCAGAAGCTGTACTTCTGCTGATAGATGGTATGAGGTTGCTTCCCAGTTGTTGTCCTAGTGTGGGTAGTGGCTGGCCCAGTGGACCAGGGGTTCAGACACAAAAGCGTAATCAGCAGGTTGGGTCAAGCACTGGAGAGTTGGTGTTGTTTTAGGGGGGTCAGGCAGAGAGTTGAGGCAGACAGGGCAGGTTCTGAGTCAATAATCCTGATCGGTCAAAGGAGAGTTGGTATGGTAGAGGAATGAGATGGAATCCAGAAGATAGGCATGCGTCAATACATGGGAAGGATTAGGGATGCATGTGCTGGCTTTTTCGATTGGTCATCCAGCTTAAAAAAAAACATAGGGTAGGGTGGTTGGTAGATGTTAATAGAAAAAAAAGCGATACTTACATAGCCCTGGTTCCCCGCTAGTCCCACACAGCTTTCATTTACATCCATCCTGTCCCCTGATCTTCTTGCTTCTGAGTCGAGTGCTTGGAGCAGGACCTGCTTGCTCATTTGCTGGAACGGTGTCCAGTTTCGACCAGTGATTGGCTGAGCCAGCAGGTCCTGCACTCAACGATCATTTCAGAAGCAAGAAGAACAGGGGACTGGACTGAGGTCAACAGAAGTTGCAGGGGGCCAGTGAGGGACTGGGGCTAGGAAGTATTGTTTTTTTTTCTATTAGTTTTTTCTATTTTCTTTGTTTGCTGTTAGATAGATAGATAAATCCAAATAGATCCGCAGCACACAAGTCCATTAATGGTGAAAAAAGGACGTTTTATTCCATCATATGTGAATGTCACACAGCGACATTTCAGCTGGCTCACCCAGCCTTTCTCAAGCTTGAGAAAGGCTGGGTGAGCCAGCTGAAACGTCGCTGTGTGACATTCACATATCATGGAATAAAACGTCCTTTTTTTCACCATTAATGGACTTGTGTGCTGCGGATCTATCTGGATTTTTCTGCATTCATATGGACCCCTGACCAAGGTCTGGTTCTGCGTTTCACCTACTGCATCTATTCTAGACAGGGTGCTGCTTCTCCTTTGTTTGCTGTAGATAGATAGATAGATAGATAGATAGATAGATATGAGATAGATAGATAGATAGATAGATAGATATGAGATAGATAGATAGATATGGTAGGTAGATAGATAAGAGATAGATAGATAGATATGAGATAGATAGATAGATAGATAGATAAGAGACAGATATGGTAGATAGATATGAGATAGATAGATAGATAGATAAGAGATAGATAGATATGGTAGATAGATTGATAAGAGATAGATATGAGATAGATAGATACATAAGAGATAGATAGATAGATAGATCGATAGATATGAGATAGATAGATATAAGATATATAGATATGAGATAGATAGATATGAGATAGATATGAGATAGATAGATAGATATGAGATACATATGAGATAGATAGATAGATATGAGAGAGATATGAGATAGATAGATATGAGATATATAGATAGATATGAGATAGATAGATAAGAGATAGATAGATAGATAGATAGATATGTGATAGATAGATAGATAGATAAGAAAATGATAGATCTGTGTTTTTTAAACAGTGTGTATCCAGCTGTTGCAAAACTACAACTCCCAGCATGCCCAGACAGCCAAAGGCTGTCTGGGAATGCTGGGAGTTGTAGTTTTGCAACAGCTGGTGGCACAGTGTTTGGAAAACACTGTAATAGATAGATATGAGATAGATAGGTGATAGATGCAGTAGATAGATATGAGATAGATAATGTGAGTACACTCACACTCACACTCACTTTGAAGTATCAGGTGTTGTACCTATTACCGCTTACATGTTGCCCATAAAGTGTCTGGTCATAATTCTGCTTTCGGTGAGTTTGTTCGGCAGATAATAAGATTTCACCTTACTCGCTGTGACCTCATAGACATCTTGCGCACAATCCTGCTGCCTTCATGAGACCTGTTAAGTAGAGAGCATATTTCTGCCAAATAATAATGAAGCACTTAGGGCCATCTGTTTGCATTTAGTTTGTTAAAACTGAAACAACTGCAATGTAGAGTTATTTGCAAA
Source organism: Hyla sarda (assembly GCF_029499605.1). Taxonomy (NCBI): domain Eukaryota; kingdom Metazoa; phylum Chordata; class Amphibia; order Anura; family Hylidae; genus Hyla; species Hyla sarda. The sequence goes on from NC_079191.1 coordinate 416,889,357, forward strand.
CACAGATGAACTTCACATGTGGTGTTGTCAGATCCATGGCTGGAGGTGATATACAATTACACAACGAGGAGAGGAGCGCCCTCCAAGGACCTCCGACTCACCCAACCGCTCCAGCTCACAAATGGCTCCGCTCTAGTCAACATCAGCTTCTTACTTTGTTAGTGGGTGAAGGTCAATGGGACCAGGGACCTATATGTGTTCTCCTTGTAACATTATCCCAAAATATTATAACATTGTTTACACTGTTTGGACTAACTGCCTTATTTCACTCAGAATTCTCTAATACGATATTTGATAATAAGTTCTTTCACCCGGGCAACATCTGTCGGACTCAAAAACGTTTTATGTGTCGTACACCTTGGTAAAACATTAACCTTTTTAATAAACTTTATAAGAAATCATGGCTAAGAAAAAAAAGACCACTAGGGGTCCCCATAACAAGGGGGCATCCTCTACGTTTAGAGGAAAGAAGCATTCTACACCAGCACAGACGGGGATTCTTTACTGTAAGAGCAGTGAGACTGTGGAATTCTCTGCCTGAGGAGGTATCATGGTGAACTCTGTAAAAGAATTCAAAAGGGGCCTGGATGCATTTTTGGAGAATAATAACATTACAGGTTATGGATACTAGATTTATAGGGACAGAACATTGATCCAGGGATTTATTCTGATGCCATATTTGGAGTCGGGAAGGAATTTTTACCTCTAGTATGAGGGTTTTTTTGCCTTCCTCTGGATCAACTCATTAGGGACTCATTAGGGTTATAGGCTGAACTTGATGGACTCTGGTCTTTTTTCAACCTTATGAACTATGTTACTATGTTACTCCTGTCGATAAGCATGAAAAGTGTGTGTGTGTGTGGGGGTGGGGGGGTTAAAGAGCAGCCTGCACTGACTGGATGACGAGACCTAGCACAGCACAGCAGACTCATGAGTCATGAAGAGTGATGACACGCCCCCTCCAAAGTACACAGAATGGCAAACCAAGGGAGCAACATATAGTAGGTATTTGTGAGAGAAATATAGGTGCTAGACACATAAAAACTATATGTACATGATCAGGATTAGGTAGTGAGTAACATATAACTTTTTTGTGTGTGATATGACAGGTTCGCTTTAAGCATGAAAGCATTTTCTTTAGCAATGTTTCGATATTGGAAGGGGTACTCCAGCACTTTAAAACTTATCAGCTCTACACAGGATTGGGAATATGTCTGGCCACGGGGGTCAAACCTCTAGCCCCCTCCCCCTTCCCTAAACTCGTCTCAACTCTCCACACTGCATTGGGGTGGGTTGGCACGCACTCCATGCACTCTCTATGGGAGTACTGGAGATACCCGTGTACATCACTTGGTTATCACAAGGCTTTGCCATAGACCAGTGTTTCCTAACCGATGTGCCTCCAGCTGTTGATATTGGCTGTCTGGGCATTCTGGGAGTAATAGTTTTGCCACAGCTGGAGGCACACTGGTTGGGAGACACTGATCTATGGTAATGATGATGAAACCCAAGTGCTGTACTCCAGCACATCCTACCGCTGGACCAACATCATGGTAAAGTATGATTTAACTGTCTGGCAGGTGGAGGCAGAGAGAGGTGGCAGGGCAGGCGGGGAGAAGAGATTTATTGCAAGCGGACATAAGAGTGAGGGGGGAGAGTAGACATCAGCGCGGGGGCAGGGTGAGGTTATGGCAGTACTGCCACAGTGATGAGTGCAGGAAGGACGAGCCTATCACTGATGGGGCATCAGGAGACTGGGAAGCTGGGTGGCATGCAGGATGCATGCCACCCAGCTTGCCCAGTCTCCTGTAGAGCTTGACTAGACAGATTTTCTCTTCAAGAGACTGGGAAAGCTAGGTGGCAGGCAGTACACAATGCAGGGCTCCCCGTACTCCCCCAGCTCTGTCTGACATTCACCAGGGGATAATACCTTATTGCTGAACAGCAGGATCTATTATTGTCACGTTTATTTGAGATTCTCTTTTCTTTCGCCCAATAAAGATAAGTCATGAGAAATGTGAATAATGCCATCAAGCACATCAACAAATAGAACTGTAAAGAAAATTTCGCAGAGCACTTGTGGAGCTTCTAAAATATAGAAAAGCCATAAAACTGTATTAGCTTCCCATTGTTGAGTCGGCTCCTGACACAGCGATTGTATTATGGCAGAGGCTTCTCCCTATTCACCGGGTCTAGAAGGACCCACTGTGTATTTGGTAAGTGAGGTCATGTGATGCCCTTTTCTAGGTGGGTGCGCTGGGTCTTTGTATGTCACATTTAGGAAGGGTTTCGCTCCGCACAGCACATTCTTCCTGCATTACTGTACACTTCCCCGGACATCACTCAGCATTTACTTTTAGATTCATTCGTTTTTTGTTTTCTGAAGGGAATTTTTTTTTCTATGTAATCTCTGCTCAGGGCTACTTCTCATTTCTTGTACATTCAATAAACTTCATCAGACTTAATGGGGAACTCCAGGAGCCGCCGTATACTGTATGTTCCTATCCAGATAATTTTATATTTAAAGAATGTGTGAGTTATATAAAGGGTAATGCATCCATTATAAAATTGTGCAAATGAGAAAAAAAAATGAAATATCAGGAATATTAGAAATATTGGTTACAGATAATCTCTATAGCTACATAAAATTTAGTTTTTTCAGGGACTTTTGGAAAAATCACTGCAACAATAGTACTTCTGAATAAAGCAAAGCGAGTGTAGATATGAAATAGATATGATATAGATATGAGATAGATAGATATTAGATGGATGATAGATAGATATGAGAGATATTAGATAGATAGATATTAGATAGATATGAAATAGATATGATATAGATATGAGATAGATATTAGATAGATGATAGATAGATATGAGAGATATTAGATAGATAGATATTAGATAGATAGATATGAGATAGATAGATAGATAGATAGATATGAGAGAAATAGATAGATATGAGATAGATATGAAATAGATATAGATATGAGATAGATAGATATTAGATAGATGATAGATATGAGATAGATGGATATGAGAGATATTAGATAGATAGATATTAGATAGATAGATATGAAATAGATAGATATGAGATAGATAGATAGATAGATAGATAAATATGAGATATATAGATAGATAGATATGAGAGAAATAGATAGATATGAGATAGATATGAAATAGATAGATATGTGGTGAGGGTCTGATGAGGGCAGATGCTATTACCCTAGGGGCAGATGGCATTAACCCCTTGTGTACGTGACACCAGGGCATGGTTTAACCTCTTCACCACCCAAAGGTGGATACCGCTGGATCCTGGGCAAGGCACGAGGCAAATAATGACTCCAACGCCAAGTTACAGAAGAACGGCAGCTTTACTGAGGCAGACAAATGGAATAGTCTTTACAGCTCAGTTAGGCCCAAGGAGGGGACCAGTGACTTCAGAGACTTTAGGGCTTGCTGGGACTTGTAGTGGATTTGGACAATTTGCTGCAGGCCCATGCTGACTGTATACAGACTGATCTTGACTGACTTGACATACTTCACCCCGTATGTAGCTTACCAGGTTTGGACGTTCACCTGTGGGGTAGTGAACTTGTGGATGCGTGCCTCCTCAGGACACTTCCTCAGGACACCAGACAGTCTCTCCGGACTTCACTGCTCTGTATCTCAGCTAAACAGGAACTAAAGAGACTGAACTAGCTCCTCCCAGGGTTTATATGAAGAAAACTCTGGAGGGGTCCCATAGGTCCGCCTATAGGTCACATGTTCACTGGCATATAACAATATAATGACAATATAATAGACAACACAATGTATAATTAACCATTTGTATGACATACATTAAAGAGGGACTCAGGGGACACCGAAATAGAGTCCACCGGACAGGACAGCAAGGGTACAGGGATGCAACTCCTGTAGTGGGCAACCGCAAACCCCCCCTCTTAACAGACGTTTGATGATAGATGTGGACTGACTATATAGACTGGTTAGCTACAGTTAGCTACTAAGTATATGACATTTGACTATATTAGACACATAATAGATGCTATGTATATTACGGACTATCTGTAAATGAAATGACATTAGAAGTCATTATGCTATACTAACTATACATTAGTATACTATGGACAAATAACTTTTATACAAGGATATTGTTACTCCCTATATCTTGCAGGTATTTGCATGGCAGTTAGGTAAGTGGATAGGCTTCTCCTGACAGAATCAGGATACCTCCTATACCATTGCCATGAGTAGAAAGGACATTAAATACTTTAGACATTTGGTATAAAAATTTCATATACACTTTATTACAATGTCATTCAAATAATACAATATCAATAGGTGCCTTCATCTATGCCAAAGAATAAACAATATATTACACTGTACCGCTCCACAATTCTGGTACAGAAGAGTCTATAGTAAAGGATCTCAGCTGCAAGCCGGGCACATAAACTTACGCAAAATGGTTACAGGAGTTCTTGGTTAGTCCACCAGGCACTTTTCTTGAACGTTGCAGAAAACCTAGAAAACAACAGTTGTACTTCCACAAAAACAAGGTTAGTCTCTCAACTCAACAGTAGACAGTGAAGTTATCACACATAAGCTCTTCAACCTGGGAATTTTCCGTCCCAGCCTCGCCTATCAGACTGCTTCCTATGCTGGGACATATAACGGGGACCTCGGGACTGTGCCCCCTCTAAAGAACTGACTTGGGTGTTCCAATTCACCCTGGACAGAGTAGACTCAGTAATGGTGGGGCTGATGGTAACCACCATTTGCACAGCAGCAGCTTGCGCCACTGGGAGGGACAGACATTGGTGCTTGTTGGGCCGGCCAAACCTCCTCCTCAGCAGGAGTAGGCCGAGGCACTTTAGTTGGTGCCTGCTGGTTAGGCCAAACCTCCTCAGCAACAGCAGTAGGCCTGGGCACATCCGCAGTTGACTTGTGCAGGTACTTCGGTGCCGTGACAGGCGCCTCGGGCAAATAGGTTTCTTCATTTGGACAAGGCTCTTGGAGTTAAGGAGACAGTAAACCGAAGGGATCTGCATCCCAGTCGTCTGACAAGAAGTATGTGAAGGGAATCTGCGTGGGGTTTTTCGGACGGGTCACCGCTGCTGGCCACTTTCCTCTCACGCTTTGAACTGGAGTATATTCCACAATTTCCCCGCTCTCCAGAGAATGCAAATGTGTGGGGAGATAATCTCTTTTAACTGCTCATCCACTCTCTAGGATGGTCCCACCATGACGACAGTCCAATTCTTCAGTGTGGATCTCTGCCCAGGAACATCTGCGCCGTGGCCGCTGCAACTTTTTGGGCCTCCGGCACCATCTCGGGACTCTCCGACCTCGTGCTTACTTGCTCCGCCATGTTGCTCACTCCACAGACTTCCGGCAAACTGAAGAGGTCCGGCGGTGCTGTTTCTTTTATACAGGACTTCGGGAAAATGGCCGCCGGACGGAAGTGCATCAGCAGTGCAGCGCTGACTTCCGCTCCCCCCAGCAACAAGGGGCGGGCCTTTCAAGTTCCACTTAGGATTCCATGTGACAACATGATTTCCACACCCAGGGGTGGGACGCTGACAAGCACGGGAATTTTTGCACACTTCTCCGGCACATCTTTAACCCTTTCAGTTACAGCCAGCACTTTGTTACGTAGCATGGCTTCGTACAGTATTTTACACATGGACGGCACAATTCTTTCACAGGTCACAATGGCAGATAGCAGACTTTTCTTCACCTCCTCCTCTATTTCACAAGCGCCTCGCAATAAACACTTTTCACTGACAAAGCCCCTTACACTTTCTGGCGCAATTTCTTTTTGCATCTGCATGCGAATTTCCATCAATATTGGACACAGTTCAGACTGGGGGGGCACTTTTTGCATAAGGTGCACATCGGTATCCTGTTTGTGACACCAAAAGTTGTGGTGAGGGTGTGATGACGGCAGATGTTATTTCTTCAGGGGCAGATGGCATTAACCCCTTTAGGCTTCCTCAGGACACAAGACACTCTCTCCGGACTTCACTGCTCAGTATCTCAGCTAAGCAGGAACTAAAGAGACTGAACTGGCTCCTCCGAGGGTATATATGGACTCCATAGGTCACTCTATAGGCCACATGGTCACTGGTACCTTCCTTGGTTACAACACATGACAACAGTATTCAGGCCCGTCGCTACAGGACAGGCAAACCAAGCAGTTGCTTGGGGCCCCGAGCTGGCCCGGGGCCCCGAGCAGAGCCGGTGCTTGTCCTGTCGGGCCGTTCTCCTGCCCCTATCCCGGTTCAGCAGCTTGCCCTGTCGGCCGGCCGGGCCAGCAGTGCGAGAGCGGAACGGGAGGCAGAGACTAAAGCCCCTCTTGTCCTGTAGCATGGTGGAGCGGGAGCTGTCAGCTGTCCCGCTCCCCCATTCCATCACTTTTCTCACACGTTGCTCTGTTCTTGCAGTGTGAGCCGCGGGGATGCCATCCATGACAGGCCGATGCAATGACTTCACACCATCGCGCCGGCGCCCTGAGATTACCTCTCCGCGGCTCACACTGCAAGAATGGAGCAGCGTGTGAGAAAGGTGAGAGCTGCTTGGGCACTATGGTACATGGGATTATATGTGAGGGGCACAGGACAGGGGGTATTATACATGAGGGACACATTACAGAGGGGCATTATAAGTGAGGGGCACATGACAGGGCCCCCCCTGTCATGTGCTCATATAAAGCCCCCTGTCATGTGCCCCTCACATATAATGCCCCCGCTGACAAGTGCCCCTCACTTATAATAACCCCTGTCCTGTGCCCCTCGCATATAATGCCCCCTGAGGGGGCAGGACAGGGGGCATTATATGTGAGGGGAGCATGACGGGGGCATTATATGTGAGAGGCAGAGGACATAGGGCATTATATGTGGGGGGCACAGGATAGGGGGTATTATATATGAGGGGCACGGCACAGGGGGGCATTATATGTGGGGGGCACATGATGGGTTATTATGAGTGAGGGGCACATGTCAGGGGGGCATTATATGTGGGGGGCACAGGACAGGGAGTATTATATATGAGGGGCACATGATAGGGGGCAGGGGCGTAGCTAGAAACTTCAGGGCCCCAGTGCGAAAAATTGCCCTGGACCCCCCCCCCCCCCCCACCACCACCACCTGACGACCCGCTTCCCCAATCCTGGACTACCCCTTACTCAGCCGCACAAAGATATCAGTGACTACAGCACTGATGAGACACAGTCAGAATACACAACGATATAAGTGACTAACAGGTAGGGCCGGACAGACAAAACAGACATTTAAGAATAAGAAGCCCATTTGTCTGGAGGGGGTCCAACTGCTGGGACCCCCACCAATCACCTTGGTTCCAGTTGCTCTCCAGTTGTTATAAAGCTATAACTCCCATCATGTCTGGAGAACCTCAGGCATTATAGGAGTTGTAGTTTTGCAACAGATGGAGAGCCACAGATTAGGGTACAGCATCACCGTCATCACTGCAGAACTAACAAGTGACTCCAGCTCTGATGGGACAGTCAGGAGAAAACACAGTGATATCTGTGACATGAGTGACGTCTTCTCTGTTGTCTTTTCTTTTCCATCTGGTCCAGACGTCAGGACGTCTTCCTGCTCCATCTTCTCTGCGGAGTCTGACACCCGGACATCATAGGTTCTCACTTTGTCAGTAGATCCTCATCCTCTGTATGAAGACAGTAATCATTATTATTCTGCTAAATACTGTACCCCCTGAATATAATACTGCCAAATACTGTATCCCCTGAATATAATACTGCCAAATACTGTACCCCCTGAATATAATACTGCCAAATACTGTATCCCCTGAATATAATACTGCCAAATACTGTACCCCCTGAATATAATACTGACAAATACTGTATCCCCTGAATATAAAACTATCATCCACTGTACCGCCTGCATATAATACTGCCACCTACTGTACCCCCCGAATATAATACTGCCACCTACTGGATCCCCCGAATACAATACTGCCACCTACTGTACCCCCTGAATATAATACTGCCACCTACTGTACCCCCTGAATATAATACTGTCACCTACTGTACCCCCTGAATATAATACTGCCACCTACTGTACCCCCTGAATATAATACTGCCACCTACTGTACCCCCTGAATATAATACTGCCGCCCACTGTACCCCCTGAATATAATACTGCCACCTACTATACCCCCTGAATATAATACTGCCACCAACTGTACCTCTAAATATAATACTGCCACCGACTTTACCCCTGAATATAATACTGCCATGTACTGTACCCTCTGAATATAATACTTCCACACACTGTATCCCCTGAATATAATACAGTACTGCCTCCTACTGTACCCCCTGAATATAATATTGCCACCTACTGTACCCCTGAATATACTTCCACACACTGTATCCCCTGAATACTGCCACATACAGTACATACACACACATCATTCATACATACAGTACATACACAAACATACATAATACATACATACACACACATATCATACATACACATATCATGCATACACCGCCGCCTCCAGATCCCCAAGCAAAATACATCTCCACAAATCATACATACATCTTGTTTACACACATCTATCATTCATACACACACATAATTCATACATACAATACATACACATACATCATTCATACATCATACATACAGTACATACACACATATCATTCATACATCATACATACAGTACATACACACATCATCCATGCACACACATCAGCAAAATCTGCTGAAGCAAATATGCAGCAAAAATACGCACACGTGAACGCACCCTTAGGGTAGGGTCACATGTAACAGTGTATGTTACTCTGCTGATCCGTCAATGACTTGACCCTATAGTGTGCCTCCAGCTGTTTTCCCCCATGTCCTGCTTGCAGCAGCAATCTGCCACTACACGATGTCTCAGAGTACACTGCATGTGCCCACGGTGACTCGCAGGTCTCTGTGTGGCTGCTTGTTAGTGGCAGATTGCTGTTGTGAGCAGCACACAGGGGGGAAAACAGCAGGAGGCACTCTATAGAGTCAAGTCATCGGTGGATCCGCAGACATGTAACCCTACCCTAATATTAATCTGTACAGGATGATTTATGATAAGAGATGTTTCCGCAATATATATATTTTTTCTCTAACTTAAAGGAGTACTCCAGGATGCTAAAATTTTCATTCAGACTGCCGGCAGTAAAATAATATATATATATATATATATATATATATATATATGTATATACGGCCCACGGGAGGGGCCTCTGCCGCGATCCTTTTCCTGGTTGCCGGTGGTTGGTGAGGCATACTGCTGGTCAACCTATCGCCGGCCGAGGCAGGACTTCGCTGCGGCCGGTGATTGTCAGTATGCCTCACCAACCACCAGCAACCAGGAAAAGGATCGCGGCGGAGGCCGGAGCGGGTTACTGGAGGCACCAGGGGAGCGACAGCAGATATGTATATTTATTATTTTACTGCCCACTGCTGGCAGTCTAAATGAAAATTTTTGCATCCTGGAGTACTCCTTTAAGATATTTACTGTAAGCCAGTGTTTTCTAACCATGGCACCTCCAGCTTGTGCAAAACTACAACTCCCAGCCAGCATGCCAAGACAGCCTTTGGCAGCTGGAGGCACCATGGTGGGAAAACACTGGCTTCTGAGGTCAGAGGAGGTCACTATGCGCAACTACTATGAAGTGAGCGCAGGAGTTCCTGCGCTAACTTCATAGCCATGCCGTAAATGAACAGCGCTTCATGCCCCTTTTCTAACCCCCGTCCTCCTCCGTGCTCCTTTTCTACACCCCCCTGTCCTCCTCCATGGTCCTTTTCCAACACCCTCCCCTTCTCCATGCTCCTTTTTCAGGGGGGTATTGGAAAAGGAGGTCAGAGGGGGGCTTATTCATGCTCCTCCCCCCCTGTCCTCCTCCATGTTCCTTTTCCAACCCCCCCCATCTGTCCTCCATGTTCCTCCCCCCCCCCCCCTCGTCATACTCCACGCCAGTGTTTCCCAAACAGGGTGCCTCCAGCTGAAGGCACCCTGTTTGGGAAACACTGCTCCATGCTCTTCTAGCCAGCAAACCCTGCCCTGCCACTCTCACCTCTGACCCTCCGTCATTTGTTTATAGCCTCGTCCACCTCCTCACATTCCGGGGAGGATGCAGCAGCATTAGTCGGCAGCGGGATGCCCTCATCCCCCTGCGCAGCTGGGGCAGGGACAGTGACGTCAGGTACGTGCTTCCGACGTCTGCTGCTCTTAAAGCGGCAGTGTCCCTTCCCCCAGCCGACGTTACTTGGGGCCGAGGGACCGGACTAAATGAGGCCCCCCTTCAGCGCCACCAGAGAAGGGGTCTCCCGGAGAGCAGAGCTGCCAAGGAGGTTTTATTTCTTGTAAATATGGCAAGGGGGGCCCGTTAGGGGCCATGGCGACCGTTGCGCCTCTATAGCTACGCCACTGATAGGGGGGGCATTATATGTGAAGGGCACATGACAGGCCCCCCCCCCTGTAATGTGCCCATATAATGCCCCCCTGACATGTGCCCCTCACTTATAATAACCCCTGTCCTGAGCCCCTCACATATAATGTCCCCTGTGGGGAGGGGGGGCCTCCATGTCTATTATGCTTGGGACCCTCAAATTCCTTCAAACAGCCCTGACAGTATTTAAAGGCATATAACAATATAATGACATTATAATAGACAACACAGTGTATAATTAACCATTTGTATGACATACATTAAAGAGGGACTCAGGGGACACCGAAATAGAGTCCACCTGACAGGACAGCAAGGGTGCAGGGGTGCAGCTCCTGTACTGGGCCACCACAGATAGATAGATAGATAGATAGATAGATAGATAGATATGAGATAGATAGATAGTGGCACTGATTGTGATAAACACAGAAAATATCAATAGGTCTCACAGTTTCCTTTAAAGGGGTACTACCGTGCTGACAACTTATCCCCTATCTAAAGGATAGGGGATAAGTTGCCTGATTGCGCGGGGTCCCGCTGCTGGGGACCCCCCGATCTCGCACGCAGCACACCGCTCTCATCAAGCCCCGGAGCGAACATCTGCTCCGGGTCTGATGACGGGGCCGGTGATCGTGACATCACAGCTCCGCCCCCTCAATGCAAGTCTATGGCAGGGGAGAGACAGCCGTCTCGCCCCCTGCCATAGAGTTACATTGAGGGGGCGGAGTGTTACATCACACGGGGGCGGAGCCGTGATGTCACAATACTCCGGCCCCGTGATCGGCAGTCATCAGACCCACTCCGGGGCCTGATGAGAGCGGGGTGCTGCGTGCGAGATCGTAGGGGTCCCCAGTGGCGGGACCCCGCGCAATCAGGCAACTTATCCCCTAGCACGGTAGTACCCATTTAATTTATATTGCACTGACGAGTAGTGAAATTAAAATGTGCTTTTATTAGTTGTCTGATTAAAATATTGTATCAAACTGATAGCAAAAATACAAAAAGTGAAAAAACGATGTGCTTAGCATTTATAACATAAAACAGAACATCATGGCCGCCATCTACTTTTGCTGCCACATGGTTCGTTCCGTGTCGCTGCCATACAAACAGTTATGTACTGTATGGGTACAGGTAACTTCAAATATATCATTATTAGTGCACTATATATGGAGGTATATTTTACACAGTCCTCTGTACATCATGTATCAACACAGTCCTCCATTATATGTGTATCATTACACACTGTTCACACCTCCACGGAAACGATTGCGTGTCCACCTTAGTGTTGCATGCACTTAAATCCTAGAGAAGGTCTCTGCACTTATATCCTTTTTGCTATCAGTTAGATACAATATTTTAATCAGACAACTAATAAAAGCGCATTTTATTCTCACTACTCATCAGTAAAATATAGATAGATAAATAGGTATGAGATAGACAGATGATAGATAGATATGAGATAGATAGATATATATCAGATAGATAGATAGATATGAGATAGACAGATATGAGATAGATAGATAGATAGATAGATAGATATCAGATAGATAGATATGAGATAGATAGATATGAGAGATAGATAGATGGAGAGATAGATAGATATGAGATAGATAGATATAAGAGAGATAGATAGATAGATAGATAGATATGAGATAGACAGATGATAGATAGATATGAGATAGATAGATATATATCAGATAGATAGATAGATAGATAGATAGATATGAGATAGATAGATAGATAGATATGAGAGATAGATAGATTGATAGATATGAGATAGATAGATATGAGATAGATAGATAGATATGAGATAGATAGATATGAGAGATAGATAGATGGAGAGATAGATAGATAGATAGATAGATAGATATGAGATAGATAAGATAGATAGATATGAGATAGATAGATAGATAGATAGAGAGGTAGATAGATAGATAGATAGATAGATAGATAGATACAACCAAAGAATAAGTTGGCCAGCACTATTGATTCCAAACTATTATATGGACATGGCTTACAGGTGCAGGCTGCTGGGCTAAAATACACAGCGAGAGGAAAATACAGCAGCACACTGCTAGCACAAAGATGTAGATAAAACATGAGTATATAGATGAAACATGAGTATATAGATAAAACATGAAAAGCTATACAGCTGTAGTGCAATAAATGAAAATATGAAATAATGAAATTATGAAACAGTGAGGTACTTAGCTTGCAAATTTGGCGGCCAAATAGCTTGGACCGTCCCACCACGGTAAGGTGACCTCCTGTTGCTAGATAGATAGATATGAGATAGATAGATAGAGAGATAGATATGAGATAGAATTATATGATATATATACATTCATGGCCGTAAATGTCGGCACTCCTGAAATTTTTCAAGAAAATGAAGTATTTCTCACAGAAAAGGATTGCAGTAACACATGTTTTGCTATACACATGTTTATTCCCTTTGTGTGTATTGGAACTAAACCAAAAAAAGGAGGAAAAAAAGCAAATTGGACATAATGTCACCAAACTCCAAAAATGGGCAGGACAAAATTGTTGACCCCCTTAACTTAATATTTGGTTGCACACCCTTTGGAAAAAAATAACTGAACTCAGTGGCTTCCTAGAACCATCAATAAGCTTCTTACACCTCTCAGCAGGACCACTCTTCCTTTGCAAACTGCTCCAGGTCTCTCTTATTGGAAGGCGCCTTTTCCCAACAGCAATTTTAAGATCTCTCCACAGGTGTTCAATGGGATTTAGATCTGGACTCATTGCTGACACTTCAGAACTCTCCAGAGCTTTGTTGCCGTCCATTTCTGGTGCTTTTTTACGTATGTTTGGGGTCATTGTCCTGCTGTAAGACCCAAGATCTCGGACACAAACCCAGCTTTCTGACACTGGGCTGTACAGTGCGACCCAAAATCTGTTAGAAATCCTCAGATTTCATGATGCCTTGTACACATTCAAGTCCCCCAGTGCCAGAGGCAGCAAAACAACCCCAAAACATCATTGAACCTCCACCATATTTCACTGTAGGTACTGTGTTCTTTTCTTTGTAGGCCTCATGTTTTCGGTAAACAAATGATGTGCTTTACCAAAAAGCTCAATCTTGGTCTCATCTGTCCACAAGACGTTTTCCCAGAAGGATTTTGGCTTACTCAAGTTCATTTTGGCAAAATGTAGTCTTGCTTTTTATATCTCTGTCAGCAGTGGGGTCCTCCTGGGTCTCCTGCCATAGTGGGGTCCTCCTGGGTCTCCTGCCATAGCATTTAATTTAATTTAAATGTCGACGGATAGTTCGCGCTGACACTGATGCTCCCTGAGCCTGCAGGACAGCTTGAATATCTTTGGAACTTGTTTGGGGCTGCTTATCCACCATCCAGACTATCCTGTGTTGACACCTTTCATCAATTTTTCTCTTCCGTCCACGCCCAGGGAGATTAGCTACAGTGCCATGGGTTGCAAACTTCTTGATAATGTTGCGCACTGTGGACAAAGGCAAATATAGATCTCTGGAGATGGACTTGTAACCTGGAGATTGTTGATATTTTACCACAATTTTGGTTCTCAAGTACTCAGACTCCTCAGAAGCTCTCTTCTCCTGTTTCTGTTGCCCATGCTTAGTGTGGCACACACAGACACAATGCAAAGACTAGGTGAACTTCTCTCCTTTTTATCTGCTTTCAGGTGTGATTTTTTTATGTTGCCCACACCTGTTACTTGCATCAGGTGAGTTTAAAGGAGCATCACATGCTTGAAACAATCTTATTTATCCACAATTTTGAAAAGGTGCCAATAATTTTGTCCAGCCCATTTTTGGAGTTTGGTGACATTATGTCCAATTTGCTTTTTTTCTCTCCCTTTTTTGGTTTAGTTCCAATACACACAAAGGGAATAAACATGTGTATAGCAAAACCTGTGTTACTGCAATCCTTTTCTGTGAGAAATACTTCATTTTCTTGAAAAATTTCAGGGGTGCCAACATTTACGGCCATGACTGTAGATAGAAATGAGATATATAGATAGATATGAGCTAGATAGATTATGGTATTGTCTTTATTAATATTGATGTAGTACCATATTACCACTAAATACCTACCGTAGTGTAGAATTCCATACAGAATACCATGGTACCTGGTAATCATTTAGCCGCAGAAGTCAACCCTACTAAAGTCAGCCTCTGCGACCAAGAAATAGCCTTCAACTTCATTGTTGCAAAACTACAACTCCCAGCATACCCGGACAGCCAATGGCTGTCCGGGTATGCTGGGAGTTGTAGTTTTGCAACAGCTGGAGATCCACAATTTGTAGCCCACTTCTATAGAGGGTACAGAGGTAGAGGTTGCCCCCAGGCCCTGGTAACTGAGACCACTCATAGGCCCCTCTGCAGATGACCGCAGTATTATACATGGCACATGGTAGGTGGGGGCCCTGTTACAGATTTTGCTCGGGGGCCACGCCATAACTTCTTCAGTCTGTATCTATGGGAAATAAAGTAGCAAGCCAACTAAAAACCATAACATAAATCTCACTATGCATCATGGGGTCCACAGGGGAACATTGAGGACCATAACGTCCAGGTTTTGTCCCTACAGAGCTCCCTGAGACATAGGGGAGATTTGTCAAAACCTTGTGCAGAGGAAGTGTGGTGCAGTTGCCCATAGCAACCAATCAGATCGTTTCTTTCACTTTTCCTTTTAAAAATGAAAGAAGAAACCTGGTTGGTTGCTATGGGCAACTGCACCACACTTCCTCTGCACAAGGTTTTGATAAATCTCCCCCATTGACTGTAGAACAAGTTCTCAAGATCTTCACGCCAGGTACTTGGAATTGTATTAGCACGTGGGTAATGGACAAGCCACTGATTAACCCCATGTGGTGGGCGGGCTGGTAACACGAGGCAGTCCCAGGCCTGGGAATGCTCCAGGGGAGAGCAGGAGACTGCGGCGGGGGGTAGTAAATGGCAGAGTTTATGGCTGATAAGTCGTGTTGAGGACCATTACAGGCAGGTTTACAGGTGTTCACATGTAATGATGGATGTTCTCCTATATACTTACTATTAATTGTTTCTTTATTTGCCGTAGACATGAATGGATTTCACAGTATGGGGCCCCTGAGGTAGAACTCATTTACATTTATTTCCCATGAAGCATAGCAGGAACGTGACCTGGTGAGGCTACATAGTATAGAACCAGTGGTCTTCAAACTGTGGACCTCCAGATGTTGCACAACTGCGGCTGTCCAAGCATGCTGGGAGTTGTAATTTTGCCACATTGGCTTTCTGGCATGCTGGGAGTTGTAGTTTTGCAACATTGGTTGTCTAGGCATGTGGGGAGTTGTAGTTTTGCAACAACTCGATGTCCACAGTATGGAGACCACTGCGACAATCAGAGCTGTCAGGTCATGCGGGGAGCTGTAGTTTTGTAACATCTCCATGTCCACAGTAGGGAGACAACGGCGACAATCAGAGCTGTCCGAGCACACTAGGAGTTGTAGTTTAGCAGCATTGATGTAGACCAAACATTTATAGTAAGAAATACATTATTGTGAAGGCAGGTATAAATGTGACAAAGTGTGTGTGCAGGAGACTTTAGGGAAAATCTGTCACTTATGAGGATTGTTCCTTTGCATGCTGTGAATTTTGCAGAGGTTTGGGGCATGGATTAGACCCTGGCTACCTGATGTGGTTTGCATTCGGAATCCATATGGAAATAAAAGTTTTTTATTAGTCGGAGTCTGAGTGTTCAGACCCCGACACATGACAAGAAGGATCCAGGAGGAAAGCATGCTTCTCTCCCCGCTCTGTGTCTATGAGACCATGATGGCCCCATAGGTTTATATTGTGAGTTCCTCCAGGCCATGGGACACAGAGCCGGGAGAGAATGCGCTAAGCATACATTTTATCTGGCTCGTTCTCATGATTGGTCATGGTCTAAACATTCAGATGATAGATATGAAAGAGATAGATTAGATAGATAGATAGATAAGATAGACAGAGAGACAGATTGATAGATATGAGATAGATAGATAAAAAATGTATTGATAAAACAATAAATAAACAGTTTAAAAAAAATGAAATAGATGGATATGAGCTAGATAGATAGATAGATATGTGATAGATATGATAGATAGATATGAGATAGATAGATATGAGATAGATAGATAGATATGAGATAGATAGATAGATATGAGATAGATAGATAGATAGATAGATAGATAGATAGATAGATAGATAGATAGATAGATAGATACCAGCAATAAATCCAACAGCACTCACGGATTAAAGTTGAAAAACACAACGGTGTTTATTTAAACCATGTTCGGATGCAACGTTTCAGTGGTATCCACCACCTTTTTCAAGCATGCTTGAAAAAGGTGGTGGATACCACTGAAACGTTGCATCCGAACATGGTTTAAATAAACACCGTCGTGTTTTTTCACTTGAATCCGTGAGTGCTGTTGGATTTATTGCTGGAATTTATGGATGCGGTCTGCGACTGGGACCGCAGTTTGTCCTATTGCACCCGGATTACTACCTAAAGACATACAGTGGTTGTGCTGTCCTCCACCGTTTGGGAATAGATAGATAGATATGAGATAGATAGATAGATAGATAGATGT
Source organism: Hyla sarda (assembly GCF_029499605.1). Lineage (NCBI taxonomy): Eukaryota > Metazoa > Chordata > Amphibia > Anura > Hylidae > Hyla > Hyla sarda. The sequence goes on from NC_079191.1 coordinate 416,906,443, forward strand.
GAGATAGATAGATAGATAGATAGATGTGAGATAGATATGAGATAGATAGATATGAGATAGATCAATAGATATGAGATAGATAGATAGATAGATATGAGATAGATAGATAGATATGAGATAGATAGATATGAGATAGATCAATAGATATGAGATAGATAGATAGATAGATAGATATGAGATAGATAGATAGATAGATAGATATGAGATAGATAGATACATTTGAGATAGGTGGATAGATATGAGAAAGATAGATGGAAAGATAGATAAGATAGATGGAAAGATAGATAAGAGTTTCCCAAACAGGGTGTCTCCTGCTGTTGCAAGACTACAACTCCCAGCATGCCTGGACAGCCTTTGGCTAACCAGGCATGCTGGGAGTTTTAGTTTTTGAACAGCTGGAGGCCCCCTGGTTGGGAAACACTGAGATAGATAGATTAGTGTTGAGCGGCATAGGCCATATTCGAATTCGCGATATTTCGCGAATATATGGCCGAATATTCATCATATATTCGCTAAATTATATCGTATCATATTCGTAATATTAGCGTTATATTTTCGCAGATACAAAAAGTTGCATAAACGAAAATTCACATATGCGAAAATTAGCATACGCGAAAATTCGCGTATGCAAAAATTAGCATATGCAAGTTTTCACATATGCGAAAATTCGCACGCCAGTCTCACACAGTAGTATTACAGCCTTCTTTACACCACACAGGCTGGAAGCAGAGAGGGGTGATCACTGTGATGTGTACTGTGAAGAAAAAAAAAATACGAATATTTGTAATTGCGAATATATAGCGCTATGTATACGCATTGCGAATATTCGTGAGCAATACTAAGATAGATATGAGATAGATAGATAGATAGATAGATATGAGATAGATAGATAGATAGATAGATAGATAGATATGAGATAGATAGATAGATATGAGATAGATAGATATGAGATAGATAGATAGATAGATAGATATGAGATAGATAGATAGATAGATAGATATGAGATAGATAGATAGATATGAGATAGATAGATATGAGATAGATAGATAGATAGATATGAGATAGATAGATAGATATGAGATAGATAGATAGATATGAGATAGATAGATAGATAGATAGATATGAGATAGATAGATAGATAGATAGATATGAGATAGATAGATAGATATGAGATAGATAGATATGAGATAGATAGATAGATAGATATGAGATAGATAGATAGATAGATAGATATGAGATAGATAGATAGATAGATAGATAGATATGAGATAGATAGATAGATATGAGATAGATAGATATGAGATAGATAGATAGATAGATATGAGATAGATAGATAGATATGAGATAGATAGATAGATATGAGATAGATAGATATGAGATAGATAGATATGAGATAGATAGATAGATAGATAGATAGATAGATATGAGATAGATAGATAGATAGATAGATATGAGATGATAGATAGCCTTTTTGTTGATATACAAGTAGATTCCTGGACTCCTAGCTGACGGCACCCGTGCACTTTATTGGGGATGTGCTGCTCTCCTTTGGCTTTTTTACATAGATAGATAGATAAATAGATAAAACATAGATATAAGAAAGCTAGATAGATAAGTTAGATTTCAAATCAAAATGTCAGCCCCTACAGACAGGGTTATTAGTGAGGCCAGGGGGCGCTCTGTATGAATCTGTAGGTTTCTCTCGCCGTTCTGTGTCCTCGCAGGCTTGAGGAGATGTCTGGCTGACACCTAGTGTCAGTGCGGGAATATAGCCCATTCTGTCTCCAGAATAATACACGGCTCATACTGGTAACACTCAGGACTGAGGGAATGTGACTGTGATAACTTAGAATAGAGAATTTATACCTGGACTGGTTGTATACGGGTGGATTCACACACAGCAGATTTGTTGCAGATATTTCTGTGATGTTCCATTAATCTGGATGGGGTTTGTAGAAATCGATCCACAAGCTGCAAAAACTTCCCCATTCAGATCACTGTGATGAGCTTTAATTTCAGAAATTCCAGTAATCTTGCATTCCACCATATATTTACTACAGATCTGAATGCACTATAAGAGGTAGAACAGGTCGACCCAGGACTGATCGGTCATATATCTTGTCTCCTGGTGTCTGCTGTTCCTGCTGGAGGCTTTGATGCTTAGTTAAGTGGCAAAAATCTGACTTTCCCCGACCAACATGTAAAGGATATTACCAGAAAGTGAAAAGGTCTCTATCCTCCCAAGGACGGTCAGGAAGGAAGCGAGAACGATAACATTACAGACATCACATCCGTAACTCTGACAGAGCAAAAATGTAATCCTACTATACATAGCATGACAGTATATGGCGGTGTTATACAAATCCAAATAAAAAATAGGTGTAAGTGCTCCACAATATCAGCGTACGACACACGGGTTAATGAAACTAGGGCATGTATGCCCCATAATAGTGAGTAATCTACAGATCCCCCATAACAGTGTGTCATCTACTGATCCCCCATAACAGTGTCATCTACAGATCCCCCATAACAGTGTCATCTACAGATCCCCCATAACAGTGTCATCTACAGATCCCCCATAACAGTGTGTCATCTACAGATCCCCCACAACAGTGTCATTTACAGATCCTCCATAACAGTGTCATCTACAGATCCCCCACAACAGTGTCATTTACAGATCCTCCATAACAGTGTCATCTACAGATCCCCAACAACAGTGTCATCTACAGATCACCCATAACAGTGTGTCATCTACAGATCCCCCATAACAGTATGTCATCTACAGATTCCCCACAACAGTGTCATTTACAGATCCTCCATAACAGTGTCATCTACAGATCCCCCATAACAGTGTCATCTACATATCCCCCATAACAGTGTGTCATCTACAGATCCCCCATAACAGTGTGTCATCTACAGATCCCCCATAACAGTATATCATCTACAGATTCCCCACAACAGTGTCATTTACAGATCCTTCATAACAGTGTCATCTACAGATCCCCCATAACAGTGTCATCTACATATCCCCCATAACAGTGTGTCATCTACCGATCCCCCTACAACAATGTCATCTACAAACGCTTATAACAGTGTGTCATCTACAGATCCCCCATGACAGTGTGTCATCTACAGATCCCCCATAACAGTGTCATTCACAGATCCCCATAAAATTGTGTCATCTACAGATCCCTCATGATTGTGTGTTTTCATCTACAGATCCCGCTATAACAGTGTGTCATCTACAAATCCTTGTAACAGTGTGTCATCTACAGATCCCCCATAACAGTGTCATCTACATGTCCCCTATAACAGTGTATCATCTACAGGTCCCCCATAACAGTGTGTCATTTACAGATCCCCCACAACAGTGTAATCTACAGATCCTCCATAACAGTGTTATCTACAGATCCCCATAACAGTGTCATCTACAGATCCCCATAGCAGTGTGTCATCTACAGATCCCCCATAACAGTGTGTCATCTACAGATTCCCCACAACAGTGTCATCTACAGATCACCCATAACAGTGCGTCATCTACAGATCCCCCATAATAGTGTGTGATCTACAGATTTCCCATAAAAGTGTGTCATCTACAGATCCCCCATAACAGTGTGTCATCTACAGATCCTCTATAACAATGTGTCATCTACAGATCCCCCTATAACAGTGTCATCTACAAATCCTTATAACAGTGTGTCATCTACAGATCTCCCATAACAGTGTCATTCACAGATCCCCATAAAAGTGTGTCATCTACAGATCCCTTATGATAGTGTTTTCATCTACAGATCCCCCATAACAGTGTGTCATCTACAGATCCCCCATAACAGTGTGTCTTCTACAGATCCCCCATAACAGTGTCATCTACAGATCCCCCATAACAATGTGTCATCTACAGATCCCCATAACAGTGTCATCTAAAGATCCCCATAACAGTGTCATCTACAAACCCCCCATTACAGTGTCATCTACAAACCCCCCATTACAGTGTGTCATCTACAGACCCCCCATTACAGTGTGTCATCTACAAACCCCCCATTACAGTGTGTCATCTACAGACCCCCCATTACCCCCCTCCTTCAAGAGGTTGCTTACTTCTAGACACTCTTCAAGTAGTGCATCACGTTGATCCCTAATTGTAGCTTGTTTTTACCTACAGCACCACCTATAGGGTTTTTAAAGTATAGCATTCCTTTCCCACAATAACAGTATGAATGGCACATCTAGCATGGTCTAAAATGGTATAAAACAATAGATTCCTAACTTGGACATTTCCCAGGATGAGTCTTGAATACTTGGGGCAGTACTTGATGGGGGTACTCGTGGATTTTTTTCAGCCTTTGAGTCCATGATGCCAAGTTATAATACTGTGTATTTTGCTTCTATTAACTCCGTGCGCCACTTTGTCCTGTTCTTATGAACAGGACCCCTTGGAAGTGCTGTAGTGTAAGTTTTCTTATTTTACTGTTGTCTATGACCTTTCCCAGCATTCCATGCGGCCAGAGACAACATGTCATAAGTCACATGGCCTCCAGGGGGCTTGACTATGCTGCAGTGAGTGGGCTGATAGCAGGGTGGAAGGGATTTACTGAAGTAATGCTATCCACCTGTGGTGACCCAAGGTGAATGCGGGACCACGGGGTGTAGCGGTGTAGGTGGATGGGGTAAGATGGTATTAATCCCAGGGGCAAGATGTTGTTAACCCCTAATGTTCGTGACGCCAAAATTGTGGTGACCCACGGTGATGGCGGGACCAAGGGTGTAGCGGTGTAGGTGGATGGGGCAAGATGGTATTAACCCCAAGGGCAAGGTGTTATTAACCTCTAATGTTTGTGACACCAGAGTGGTTTTGGGGTACCAGAACCACATGAATGGTATCTCTGCTATGGTTTAACAGGGTTTTACTAAGGTCAGATAGGTGTTATTATCTTCACAGCTAGGCCAGAATCCCAGAGAGTTGGCCAGTAACACGGAAAGGGCCATGCAGCTTACTGGGACTTGTAGCTATTGTAATAGACTTTAGTTCAGCCACGCAGACTAGAATAGACTTGATCAGTGTCTTGAATTTAGTAGAGACAGTAGACATAGATGAGATGACTTACTGACAATGTGGCTGGTGTGCAGTCTTTGTGGCCTCCAGGTGTACTGGACACAGGATCTGCGGTGTCTGTGCTTTGCTGTCCTCAGCAGAAAGAGAATTGTAATGGCCGCCCCCTTATATAGAGGGGGGCTGAGCCAAAGCCCATTGGTCATGCTGCAGGTCATAGGTTAAGCTGGTACCCTCTGGGTAACATGTGACAACATAGACATAACATGTGACATTTCACAGATCCTTTAGACAACTGCTGGAGTCCTCCAAAGGTCCTTTTATACTGACTATACATTAGGACACTCACTATCCATAAAATAAAATAGATAGCAATACAGTAACAGCAGGGGAGACACTGCAGGAGAGCCCCAGGTCACTGAGGGACTCAACCTGACAGGTCCTAAGGGTAGTACAGAACCATGTTCTGTACTGGGACATCACACACACACCCACTGCAGCGTAGCTATGCCCCCTGGAGGCCATGTGACCTATGCCATATTGGTCATATTAATTAAAACTGTGGTGCAGTTACCCATAGCAAACAAATAGGTTCCAGCTTTCATTTTTCAGAGGCCTTTTTAAAAATTAAAGCTGCTTTCTCATTGGCTGCTAAGGGTAACTACTCCATTGCACAAGTTTTTATTAATCTCCCCCATTCATTGTTTCTGGCCACATGGAATGCTGGGAAAGGTCAGAGACACCAGGAAAATGATAAGACTTGCAATACAGCACTTCCAAGTGTGGGTCCTATGTATGAAAATGGGACAAAGTGGTAATATAACACAGTAATAGGGGTTGGCTTCAGGGGCTGAAAGGCTGAAGAAAAAAAATCTTGGAAAACTACTTTAAATGGGCACTGTCACCAACTTTATTTTTTGAAAGTATATCTCTAATATACTTTTATTTATTTATTTTTTTCTTTAAAAAGGTTTAATTTACATTTAAAAACCGGCTACTGAAAAAGGACTGATTTTGGAGTGGCAATCAGTCCTTTTTCAGTTAGGCTGCACGCGCTCCCTGCCTGTCAATCAGACAGGCGGGAGCGAGCGCATTGGCTCCCCGGCCACTGGCTGGGAGGCCACTCCTCCCGCACATCACCGCCGCTGCCTCATTGCCACCACTGTCCCTGCACGCCCGCTGCTGAACTCTGCAGTAACTGCAAGTGTAATGAGGGAACGGGGTATGCGGGGCGGGGGGGGGGGGTAACGGGCTAGTGCCGTAGCGGGGGGGGGGGGGGGGGTGAACGGGCTAGCAAAAAAAAAAATAGGATGGTGGGAGCTACCCTTTAAAGGTTGTGTTCAAAATGAGGAAACTCTCCAAATAGTCTTGTTTAAAAATCTCCTACAAATTTATTTCTACAGCTTCTACACGCAATTATGTGTCTCCTTGGTAAAAGACTACAAACACACCTTGTGTAGTCTGATCATACAGTTGTACTCTCATTCAATTGTTCCCAACTTCTTAATAATGCACATTGGTTTGGTCACAAAAGTAAGAGAACAGATAGAAGGAAGTATTACTACATTGCAGTCTGTTGCTATTGGAATGCTTAGGAGTGCGGTGTCCCACTTCATGGATTCCTAGAAACTTTGTCTGAGTTGCCAGACATATAACTCTATCCCCACCACCTTAAAGAGTGCCTGTCACCAAATCAAACTTTTAATATAGTGATCTTTGTGTAATTAGCAGACACTTTCCCATTCACTTGCTTTTAAAATTATCAACATAAATATGTTTAAAATGTAATACAAAAAAAGGCCACTAGGTGGCTCTGTTCTGTTCCCTGACACAATTAATACAGTGAGTTTGGTCTCCTCCTGGCCTGGCAGGAGACCAAATGTAGGAAGTGCTTCTGGCTGCACTGAGCTTGATTGACAGCTGACAGAAAGTGAAAACTCCACAGATTCTCACAGAAAGCTGCACAGACTGAAGGCTGCAGGAGAGCCTCACTGATAGCAACACAGACTGAAACATGCACAGAACCTGAGGTCTTCTATTCATCACATCATGTGAGCAAGAAGAAAGGTACGATACACAGCTTTTAGAGCTCTGAAATTTTTCAAGGGCTGGAGGGGTGTTAGGAGTAGTTAGGGGACACAGCCTGAGTTAGTTTAAAACAGATGCACCCTTTGTTATTTGTCACTTTGTTATTGTTGCACTGCCTTATGGTTTTATTGCATGGATTGCTCTTTGTAAAGTTCTATGAAGTACATTTTATATACATGCACTGGTCAAAGTGGTCAAATATTTAGGGGAGTTGAACTATGTTATGCATCCATATATGTTAAAGAAGGTTCTAGAAAGGGGGAGGTCCCTGCTCAGCCACCAATCTCCTCTCTTGCTGCAAGAAGGATGTCCCACATAGGGAAGGACAGGTCTAGTCTGTAGCCAGCATTCAGGTGTTGTGAGAGTATAGAGTGAAGAGGTAGAGTGAGAGCCTGCACAGACCCTTGGGTTATCTAGGCCTTAAGTCCAGAAAATTGTCTCAGATACCCATTGTTTTCCATTCCTATCTAAGGACTTTCTAAAACACGGAAAAGTCAGTGATACAAAAGCCTTGATGCATTCTTGGACCAGAAAAGCTTTAGCTTGACCTGGTCAAGTAAGAGTGGCTAAAGAGACTACAATTACCAATCTGCACCCCGCAGTTGGGAACTGTAGGCAATCGGTGAAGTAGCTTGTTCCCCTTTGGAGTAGAATTGCCAATTAGAACTGTTAGTAATTTCCCTCGACCATTGTGGCTGAGAGGCTAAGAAGTTTAGGGACTCCTTATCTACTAAACTAACATGAGAGAATACCCATGCACCCATAAGGGTGCACCCATGCTCTAGCCACCTCAGTTGTATGCTTAACCTGTATGTGGAAAAGCCTCTGTTCTGGTTACCTCTGTATAATCTACCTGACATGTACACCTGCCATTACTCTCAACAGTTTGCTAAATATTTTCTGCATACTGCAGCAGACCTTCTACAGCCAAATTGGGGACAGACAATGGCCATGGGAACCCCTTGTGCCAGCGAAAAAACTATGATAAGGATGTGGAACTCCATAACCCAGCCTGCTCTCAGGTGCTTCATACTATCGTGACCTTTGCAAGTGGAATCCTACTCGGCTGGACCCTGTCTTTTTAAAGGGGTTATCCAACATAAGGTGACTTAAGTACTTACCTGTCAGACAGTAAAAGAAATGCTTAGCAAGGATTCATGCTTGTGTTGGTGGTAAATGGCCGTGTCTTAAGTCTACCATAATGCTGCTGGATTGTTTGTGTGAACTGACTATTTCCTGTTTGTGTTCCCTCCCTCCAACTACAATCCCCAGGATCCATTGTTTCTAGGTGGGAGATGACGTATCTCCCTCCCACACATCAGCCACCCCACACACTGCAGCACAGCTAGGCTCCCTTCCATGTGTGCTGTGCTTGGAACTACAATTCCTTGCAGCTCACACTGCAACCTGGGAAAAGCCAGAGACAACACTCATTTTGTATGCTGTTAAAGATGAAGATCGGGACAAAGATCACATAAGACCAGCCATCAAACACAGGGGCAGACACTAGATTATATACTACACTATCTACAGGGTGGGCCATTTATATGGATACACCATAATAAAATGGTAATGGTTGGTGATATTAACTTCTTGTTTGTGGCACATTAGTATATGTGAGGGGGGAAACATTTCAAGATGGGTGGTGACCATGGCAGCCATTTTGAATCCAACTTTTGTTTTTTCAATAGGAAGAGGGTCATGTGACACATCAAACTTTTTAACATAACTTTATTCTTTCATGAGTTATTTACAAGTTTATGACCACTTACAAAATGTGTTCAATGTGCTGCCCATTGTGTTGGATTGTCAATGCAACCCCCTTCTCCCACTCTTCACACACTGATAGCAACACCGCAGGAGAAATGCTGGCACAGGCTTCCAGTATCCGTAGTTTCAGGTGCTGCACATCTCGTATCTTCACAGCATGGACAATTGCCTTCAGAGTTTACGCAGAAGATTTTGTTCAGTGATGAGGCAAACTTTTATGTGAATGGTGAAGTTAACAAACAAAACCACCGCTATTGGTCTGACACTAACCCACATTGGATAGATCCCTCCAAGACTGTTGGAACACAAAAATTGATGGTATGGTGTGGTATATAGGGTACAAAGATAGTGGGGCCATTCTTCATCGATGGAAACCTCAATTGCTACATGATGATGTGTTTCCCTCTTTATGCACTGAAGCTGGCACGTTCCCTGAGTTTTTCCAGCAAGATGGTGACCACCACATTATGAGTGTCAGGTCCGAGCATTCCTGATGAACAGTTTCCTGGAAAGTGGATTTGTCGTCGTGGGCCAGTTGAATGGCCCCCAAGGTCTCCCGATCTGACCCCCTTAGTTTTTTATCTTTGGGGTCATCTGAAGGCAATTGTCTATGCTGTGAAGATACAAGATGTGCAGCACCTGAAACTACGGATACTGGAAGCCTGTGCATACACAAAATGGTGGGATGCTTTGAATCAGTAAAATTATCTTCTAAGCTAGTATATAGCAAAGAGGCTTTAACCCCTTAAGGACTCAGCGTTTTTCCGTTTTTGCATTTAAATTTTTTCCTCATCGCCTTCTAAAAATCACAATGCTTAAATTTTGCACATAAAATTCCATATTATGGCTTATTTTTTGTTCCACTAATTCTACTTTGCAGTGACATTAGTCATTTAACCAAAAAATTTACGACAAAATGGAAAAAAAATGAATTGTGCGACAAAAGTGAAGAAAAAATTTAATTTTGTAACTTTTGGGGGCTTCCGTTTCTACGCAGTGCATTTTCCGGTAAAAATGACACCATATCGTTATTCTCTAGGTCCATACGGTTAAAATGATACCGTACTTATATAGGTTTGATTTTGTCGTACTTCTGGAAAAAATCATAACTACATGCAGGAAAATGTATACGTTTAAAATTCTTATCTTCTAACCCCTCTAACTTTTTTATTTTACTGCGTACGGGCCTGTATGAGGGCTCATTTTTGCGACGTGTTCTGAAGTTTTTATCGGTACTGTTTTTGCATTGATCGGACTTTTTGATCTCTTTTTATTAATTTTTTCATGAAATAAAAAGTGACCAAAAATACGCTATTTTGGAATTTTAAATTTTTTCGCGCTTACGCTATTGACCGTGCGATTTAATTAACGATATATTTTTATAGTTTGTACATTTACACACGCGGCGATACCACATATGTTTATTTTTATTTACACAGTTTTTTTATGGGAAAAGGGGGGTGATTCAAACTTTTATTAGGGAAGGGGTTAAATGACCTTTATTAACTTTTTTTTCCCTTTTCTTTTTTGCAGTGTTATAGCTCCCATGGGGACTATAACACTGCACACACTGATCTTTTACCCTGATCCCTGCAAAGCCATAGCTCAAGCATGGAGCAATCAAACGCAGATCGGACGCGACGGAGACAGGTGAGGGGACCTCCGCTCGCGTCCTAGCTGATCGGGACATCGCGATTTTATCGTGATAGTCCCAATCAGCCCGACTGAGCTGCCGGGAAGATCTGTGCCGCGTGCTATTAACTCAGGGTCCCGGCTATCATTAGCAGCCGGGACCGACCCAGTGTGATGCGGGGTCACAGCGTGACTCCGTTTTAAACACCAGGATCTGAGGCAGGGTGTACAGGTACGCCCTGCTTCCTTAAGAGTTTAAGGAGTCAGAAACATTGAAATGTTCTCTTTAAAGGAAATCCATTACCTAGATTTTATTCTGATTATTTATACTTATTTCTGATTGTAATTTTACTTTTTTGCACAATATTATGGGGGCTGCCATCTTGTCTGAGCTGTTTTTAACAGCATTTAGAGATATGCTTTACTGCAAGCCCCATGGGTGTAGGCAACAATAGGCTGCAGCTGCCCCATTGATATGAATGGAAAAGCTGCCTGGGCGTTATTGGTGCACTTTGCAGGGAAGGGAGGCTGATCTGTGAGCAACAGCTGTTGTCTTATCTATACACTGGTGTCACCTTTCACTGTAGGAAACTACTAGGAAGTGATCTGTACAGAACAAGATGACTCAGCTTCGTTTGGAAAACACTAATAGAGTAAAATGGAAAATTAGAAGAAAAAAACTATTCTTTAAAAATATAGTAAACAAAAAAACCTTAATTTAAACCATAGGTCCATTTTCTGATGCAGTTGGGCATACTGGAAGTTGTAGTTTTTTTTTTTTTTTTTTGAAAACCCTAATAAAGAGAGTAAAATTGAAAATTAGCACACACAAAAAAAATGAAAAAAACACAAAAAATTCTTATAGAACAGTGTTTTCTAAACAGTATGTCTCTAGCTTTTGCAAAAACTAAAGCTCCCAGCTGTCCGGGCATGCTGGGTGTTGTAGTTTTGCAACAGAAGGAGACACACTGTTTGAAAAACACTGATATAGAGAGTAAAATGGAAAATTAGAGAAAAAAAATTCATAAAATTATTTAAAAAAAAATATAGTTAACATAAAAACTTAATTGAAACCATAGGTCCATTTCTGATGCAGTGGGGCATGCTGGGAGTTGTAGTTTTGCAACAGCTGGAGACAAACTGTTTGGAAAACACTGATATGGAGAATAAAAATAGAAAATAATAAAAAAAAACACCCCAAATTCTTTAAAAAAAAATATAGTAAACATAAAAACTTAATCTAAACGTTATTTTCTGAGAACACAAGACACAATTGTTAACCCTTTCATCAGTATCATTTATAACGTCAATATATATCGCTCATAACATCCCGAAGCAAATTCCCTCTAAAATGTAAAAGATATACATTAAAATTGTCGGATGCAGATTAACGTGGCTTAAGTACAGTAAGTCCTTAAAATACAGTTAAAATAAGCACTTGGATGTAGAAACAATACTCGCGGGATTGAGTCCTTAGCAATGATTTACAAAGCGCTAAAATATCATAAAAATATTAAGGTGATTTACTTGGAAGTAGCAGACACTGGAGCCAGATTTAATAACATGCCAGTAAAGCCAAGACACTGGAAAATGCCTTTTACCACCCGAATCTCCATGAAATTTCGGAACAGCTGGGGATTGTGTATATGAATCATTAAATGTACATCATTCCAAAGAAATCTTTCTGCTGATTTATCTCTACAGCGGCAGCGGCGACTGAGGACGGGGAGAACTGTGGTCACAGTCAATCCAGACAGTTACTTACCACGGTGCATTTCTATGGGTTTTAGATGTATTTACTGCTATGTTTAATCTTACATGTCAGTATAAAATTTTTGGCATTTTTCAAATATAAATTTATTTATCAATTTATATTAGTGCAGAAAAACTGCAGCGATTACTTATTTTTTCTTCTTCTGAATGGTGACAAACACACACAGTGGCACAATAACATTAATGGTTGCAGGTGCAAAATACTTAAAGGGCTACTCCGCCCCTAGACATCTAATCCCCTATCCAAATGATAGGGGATAAGATGTCTGATCACGGGGGTCCCGCCGCTGGGGACCCCTGCAATCTCCCACGCTGTCACGCCCCCTCCCATAGACTTGCATTCAGGGACATGGCCGTGACATCACGAGCGGGCGTGACCATCACGTCACGAGCCTCCGCCCCGCATCGACAGTCATCCGGCATGGAGCAAACTTCCCCAGCAGTGGGACCCCCGTGATCAGACATCTTATCTCCAATCCTTTGGATTGGGGATAAAATGTCTAGGGGCGGAGTACCCCTTTAAGTATTTTGTAGGAATTTGGGGGCCCCAAGCAAACTAGACATGGAGGCCCCCCCTTCCACCTTACGCATGCGAAACCTACATGAACCACAGCATAGCCATACAGTTTAAGTTCACCCCTAGTACCCCCCAGATTAACCCCCTCCCCCCAGTAGGCAGGTAGTACCCCCAGATTAACCCCCTCTCCCACCAGTAGGCAGGTAGTACCCCCAGATTAACCCCCCCCAGTAGGAAGGTAGTACCCCCAGATTAACCCCCTCCCCCCAGTAGGCAGGTAGTACCCCCAGATTAGATCCCCCCCCCTAAGGCAGAACCTTCCCCAGTCCCCAGATAAGGGTTTGCACAGCTATGCATAACGCGCGGTAATGATGTTCGCGCACGTCACACTCTCAGAATACCTTGGGTCGGCGTCAGGACGTGGTAACGCCAGCCCTTGAATTCTGGGAGCATGACGTGAGCGAATGTCAATACGAGGCCGACGCGTGTAGCTGTACGGCGCTTAACTGGGGGCGGGGACATCCTGAGTTACTGGCAACTACAGGAAAGCCAGGCACACAAAATAGGAGCCGGAGGCTGAGCGGCTCTAGTCTCTGCCTCCCGCTCCAGGCTCTCGCACTGCTGGTCCGGCCGGCCGACAGGGCAAGCTGCCGAACCAGGATAGGGGCAGGAGGACGGCTGGCACAACAAGCACCAGCTCTGCTCGGGGCCCCGGGCCAGCTCGGGGCCCCAAGCAATTGCTTGGTTTGCCTGTCCTGTAGCGACAGGCCTGGGGGTGGAGTACCCCTTTAAGGCATACTTGTCTTATCCAAAAAAAACGTATACATTACTAATCCTGATTATAGGAAATAGAAGTATATATCAGCTCACCCCAAAGCCCACCAGTCCAAGCACGGCATAGGGCGCGGACTGCACCCAAATACTTGAAAGCCGAAAAACTGAAAACTCCAGTTCGGTGCAGATCAATGTGCCGTCTTTATTCACATGGAGCTACATGGATCACAGGTACAACAGGATGTGATGCATTTTGTCCAGGTGCTGGCCTTACTCATAATCCTTATGATGTACATATACATATTTTTATGTGTCTATCACCTATATTTCTCTCACAAATACCTTCTATTTGTTGCTCACTTGGTTTTTCATCCTGTGCGCTAAAGGGGCTGTGTCCTCACTCTGTATGACTCATATTATAGTGCCCATTTAATACCCTTCAATACTTCCAAGAATTAAGTTGTACCTAAAGTGCCATTTTCTTGTCCTACAATGCCACGATGGGTCTCTGGGGGACTACCTCCTGATGCAGCCTGCATCACTTAGGCACTACTCACAGGGTCACACCAGCTTTTTCCTATAGATATGCTTTGTTCCTTTGTAGGTCCTGGTAGCTACTAAGTCACTGCTTTGCATGGTTCACTAACACTAACATGGCTGCAGACCATCAAGTGGTCACACAATTTCCGTCCAAGTCTGTATTAGCAAACGGTTCATGTGTATAAAATGGTTTGTTCACCTTTAACGTTCCACAACAGCAATAGAGTAGTAAAATTATATCAGTACTCCATGTTTAACTTTGAGTTGTCTTCACATCAACACTACACTGCATACCCCTTTACAGTATACAAGAGCACAGATAAATATTACATGCTTGGTTGATCTCCAAGAGCCTTTTTGGCCAACCTCTTCCTCTAACTTCTACCAGTCCACTGACTATACAGGACTGTATTACCCAATTCACATTACAGGCCGCAAGGCAGCCAATATTTCTCCATTGGTCACTATCTGTTATATAGTCCACTTTGACCCAGTTACAACTCCACACTGTGATAAAGTCTTGTACAGCCCGCACCACCTCATCGATGACATTTTACTGGGCAGAAGCTCTACACAGCCTACCCAGTTCTCTCCTCAAAAGACTAAAGTCTTACATGGCCTTCCCAGTCTACAAGGCACTATCCTAAGACATCTTAGCAACTAATTCTCCATGACTAGACTTTGGCCTTGCTGCACGGCCCTGATCTACCACTTCTGGACCTCAGGAATTCTGTATCAACTTCAGGGGTTCCACTGCACAGGGATTACACTGACACACACCGTCTCCTGCTCCAGCCCATTAGCACACACCTGGTTGGATAAGCTCAGGCCTACTCCTATGCCAAAAAAATTCCTTATGCAGTCTCACCGCATGTTCCACAGGCTATAACTTACAATATTTCAGATTGCTGTAGTTCAATTGTAGTGCAGTTTGGCTGACGAATGCAGAAGGGAACCACAGTTGCAGAAATGGGAACTCTGGGACTTTAAAGGGGTACTCCGGTGGAAACTTTTCTTTTTTTAATGAACTGGTGCCAAAAAGTTAAACAGATTTGTAAATTACTTCTATTAAAAAATCTTTACCCTTCCAGTACTTATTAGCAGAGTATGCTACAGAGGAAATTCTTTGATTTTTGAATTTCTTTTTTGTTTTGTCCACAGTGCTCTCTGCTGACACCTCTGTCCTTGTCAGGAACTGTCCAGAGTAGCATAGGTTTGCTATGAGGATTTTCTCCTGCTCTGGCTTGACATGACATGAAAATACCAGTACATTAAATAAAAGAAAATGTATTACAACTAATAACAATATGCATGACAATGTAACCTGGAGCTGAGAGCAGACACCATAAAGGTGACAGACACCTGACAGGGCAGGTGGACAAGAGTGTTCCCCATTGGGACACTATACAACTGATGCTATAACTAGACGCAATTGACACAGGGCCGGTGCCAGGATTTTTGTCTACAAAGACGAAGTTGCATTTTGGCACTACACCAACCCCCCAATTTGATAGATGAATACTTCAGGTAGATGGGTAGGGAATTCCCCAGTACTTAAATAAGTATTGAAGTCCCCAGTAGTTAGATAGGTAGGAAAACCCCCAGCAGTTAGGTAGGTAGGAAAGTAGCCAGCAGTTAAATAGGTAGGAAAGCCCCCAGCAGTTAGTTACAGTATGTATTGCAGTCCCCCAGCAGCTAGATAGGTATTGAAGCTCCCCAAGTAGTTAGATAGGTATTGCAGACCCTAAAGTTGTTAGGTATTGTAGCCCCCCCCCCCCCACCTAGTAGTTAGGTATTTCAGATCTCCCCCCTCTGGTTGTACTAAAAATGCTTGTCATTGGGGAGGGAATCTGAATGCCCTGCGGCTGGAGATTCAGATTTCTCCGACCCTCCACCGCTGTCACCCTAAGGCAGCTGTCTTAGGGCTGCCTTAGATAGATAGGCAGATAGATAGGGGGAAATTGAAGCAGCTCAACCCAAAGAAAGGGAACAGCAGGTCATTGTCCCAGGATACTGGTCAAAATGTAGATACCAAAATAAGAAAAAATCAGCAGCACTTCGAGATACGGTGCAAAAAAGGTGGTAGATTTATTAGCCTAACATTTATGCCAGCAGGTCGTTGTCCCAGGTTACTGGTCAAAATGTAGATACCAAAATAAGAAAAAATCAGCAGCACTCCGAGATACGGTGCAAAAAAGGTGGTAGATTTATTAGCTATGCCGTTAGGCTAATAAATCTACCACCTTTTTTGCACCGTACCTCGGAGTGCTGCTGATTTTTTCTTATTTAGATAGATAGATGTTAGAAAGATAGCCATTAGTCTGTGCTCCTGTGGGTAATCTGTATCTGTAGTGGCTGGGACATCACTTCTATCATAAATACACATATCCCAAGTGTAACATCTTTCCAGCCTTCTGGTTCACTTTCCTTAAACATGATTGGAAACAACCTAAAACTCAACATTTGGGTTACCTTGCTATGCACCTTTAAATTCTTTACTTAAAAATCCATCCATTACTGAACTCATTGTAGGAAGGAGCGGCCCGTGCGGGGGGTGTATTTATTTCCTTCATCAGCTAATGCAGGTTTAATCAGAGAAGATAGAAGATAAATGCTGAATTAATATTTTTGTGGGATAAGGAATGGTGCCAAGTTCCCACATGTGCTGGAGTAATGTTGCTGCTCTAGAAGGCTTTTGGTATTTAGCATAAAGCAGATGACCGGCTTAAATATTTTCAGATACAGATAGAAATTGCTGGTTAGTTAATCTATATACAGTATTCATATGTTTGCAGGGGTTGTAATACAGCTCAGGCTAATGATGATCATTTTACACTAAGGTCTATTTCATCACTATGTGAAGGAAGTTATAAGTGCGGAGAAACTCAGTATCAACCCTACACAAATACATTGCTATGTGATGAAAGGTTAGAGGGTCATCAGATAATAAGGTCACATTATAAAGCTTGGTGATTGGAGGTCACCTGTGGTAAATTCTGATGATTGGACAAGATTTGGGAGGACACGGCCCTGCCTATATAAGGTCTCACAGCTGAGGATGTATATCAGAGCCAAAACCAAGCCATAAGGGGTGGGGGGGGGGAGAACTGCCTGTAGAGCTCAGGGACAGGATTGTGTGGATGCACCTGCCCTATACCATTCCTGTCACGACCCGGACTGGTTTGCAGGTACTGGATCCTCTGGACAGTGAGGCGATGATGCGGGCCGTACCGGGGGACCGGTTCTAAGGAGTTACTGGTTTTCTCCAGAGCCCGCCGCAAGGTGGGATGGGCTTGCTGCAGTGGTAACTCCCAGGTCGTATCCCCCGATAGACTCGACCCCACTGACAGCTGAGAAAGGCGTGGTACAGAAGGACTAGACAGAGGCGAGGTCAGACGTGGCAGAAGGTCAGGGCAGGCGGCAATGGTACGTAGTCAGGGGCAACAGCAGTAGGTCTGGATACACAGGTTATGGCACACACTAAACGCTTTCACAAGGCACTAGACAACAAGATCCGGCAAGGACAGGAAGGGGAAGTGGGTTTTATTATGCCTGGAGCAGATGGAAGCTAATTGACACTGATTGGGGCAGGCACAAATTAATGGTGCACTGGCCCTTTAAATCTCATAGAGCTGGCGCGCGCGTCGGGACGTGACAGCCGGGGAACGGGACAGGTGAGTGGATTGGGATGCGACCTGCGGGCGGGCGCATCCCACTACGAGGATCGCATCCCCGCCGGCAGTGACAGTGCAGCGCTCCCGGTCAGCGGGTCTGACCGGGGCGCTGCAGAGAGGAGAACGCCACGAGCGCTCCGAGGAGGAGCAGGGACCCAGAGCGCTCGGCGTAACAATTCCTATAGTGAAGCATGGTGAGGGCAGCATCATCTCTGGAGGAAACCAGGCACTGCCCATCATCTGATGGTATTATTTTTGAGCATATTATTAGATATTTTACTACGGTACATGATTCAGGGCATCAAACTCTGCAGACAAGTCGCATTTAGGAGAAGTCGTCTAGGCATTATGAGTCAGATGGAGAAGAAAATGGAAAGAGAACAACTGATCAGATCAGATGTCACTTGTGAGTCAGTGGATATACCTGCAATATAATCTCTTCTACAGGCTTCAGAGCCTATGTAGTATGGGTATCTACTTCTATGTGGTCCTGTATGTAATAACTTGGCGGGAGGTGTTGTAGCCAGCGTACAGCAGTCAGTGGTGGATTGGTGGGAGTGGTAGTATCCAGCGTTCAGCAGTCAGTGGTGGATTGGTGGGAGTGGTAGTATCCAGCATTCAGCAGTCAGTGGGGGATTGGTGGGAGTGGTAGTATCCAGCGTTCAGCAGTCAGTGGTGGATTGGTGGGAGTTGTAGTATCCAGTAGACAGCAGGGGTGGTGGTAGTACAGTGGCATCAGGCACAGGAGTTTTAAATTCCTTGCTGCTCCATGGTTGATTTATTTGAACAAACGTGAATTTTTCACATTGCTGGCAGACAATCTTGTTCACTTGTGGATGATGACCCTACCTTGTGTGCTTAACACTCTCTCCAATGCTATGCTGGAGGGTGTATAAAGTATCTATGGTTGTCGGTAGATGCCTGCCGTTGTTCAAATGCACACAAAGGTATCAGAAGACGCAAGGGCTTTCTTTTTGTGAGTTGCAACAGGATTGGTGATGGTGTCTCAAAATATTAACGACATTTGAAAGAATGATATAAAATGAATGCAATAGGACATGAACCACTTAAAGGGTACTCCACCCTAGACATCTTACCCCTATCCAAAGGCTAGGAGATAAGATGTCTGATCACAGGGGTCCCGCTGCTGGGGACCCCCACAATCTCTCCTGCAGCCCCCCGAGTCATCACTGCAAGGAGCTAAGTTTGCTCCATGCATGATGACTCACGATACAGGGGGCGGAGTATCGTGATGTTACGGCTCCTCTCCCTCATGAAGTCAGACCCACTTGTGACATCCCGCCCCGCCCCCTCAATGCAAGTCTATGGGAGGGGCGTGACGGTCACCACACCCCCTCCCATAGACTTGAATTGAGGGGTGGGGTGTGACATCACGAGGGGGCAGAACCATGAAGTCACAATACTCTGGCCCCTGTATCGTTAGTCATTCCCCACGGAGCAAACTTAGCTCCGTGCAGTGATGACTCAGGGGGTTGCAGGAGAAATTGCGTGGGTCCCCAGCAGCAGGACCCCTGTGATCAGACATCTTATCCCCTATCTTTAGGATAGGTCATAAGATGTCTAGGGCGGAGTACCCCTTTAAGGACGATGGGCATACCTGTGTGCCCTTGTCCAGCTCCCCTTCTATAATGCAGGCTCAGGAGCTGAGCCCGGGTCATAGTGGGGTGATCCCAGTGGCTAATGGATCTTGGTGATGTCTAGCATTACCCCTTGGACACAGTGATCAAAGTTGATTGCAGCATCTTAAATCTTTAAAAAAAAGTATCCCGGCAGCCCAGCAGAGCTAATCGGGACCACTGCAGTGAAAATTCGGTGTCACGATCAGCTGAGGGGATGGTGGGAGGGCCCTTACCTGCCTCCTCGCTGTACGATCAGTGGCTCGATGCTTCAGAAAGCCTCAGCAGCCTGGAGCAATCGAGCACCATTAACTCTGGTCAAAGCCAATGGTAGGACCTAAACATAGTGGGGATTCTGCTGAAGTCCAGTCCAAGCAGTCAGTCAAGTCAGTCTGTTAACAAGCGTGGGCTGTATCAGTCAAATAAATTGCAACTACAACACCCAGCAAGCCGATAAGCTTCCCTAAGTTCACCCTGCATCTCCTTAGTGCCTATCTGAGCTGTATGGACTTTAACACCTTGTCTACCTGAGTAAAGCCTACCAGTTAACCGTTACCTGGCATCGATGTGATTATTTTCCCTGTGCCTGGCCTCGGATGGTGTATAGGTCAACCATGCCCTCGTGTCACGAAGAGGTTAATACACACATTACCCCATCAACACCACAATTGGCTCCAAAGTCACCTTAAAATTAAGTTGTCTTCTTCTAGACCTTATGTCCCCATTTCTGGGTCCGAGCCTGGACCCCCCTGATGGTCCTTTCTCTAGAAGTCTGGGGTTGTATGGGTTAATATGACCCTGTTGCAACACGTAGATAAATCCGCCGTCTTATATATATTAGTTTACCTTGATGTGATTATTTCTTATATCCTCCTTAAGCACTAATATCCCAAAAACCTTCCTATTTACAAATTCTTATCAACCTACGCCCCCACCAACCCTCCCTCCCACTGGCCTTGTATAATTTCTTCTTATTAAATCCCTCAAATTCCATTTGCAGAAAGGGAAGCGTTGCGGATTACGGGCTTAACTAACTTTATAAAAAATTATAAGATCAATTTACGTTGGCAAATCCCAAACTTCATCCAGAAACCTCCCTAACCCTACAAACTCTCTCTGTCCCCAGGCTGGGTTCTAATCACGGAAGATGTGCGGTGGGGCGAGGGGCGGGCGAGAGGTCTGCGCCCGCCACTAAGTCCTTGAGCCACCCTTCCAGCAGCATCTGCAAAATTAATTCCTTCTCAGAAATGTTCTCGTGTTTCTGCTAAAGAGGGGAAAAGCTTTTCTGATGTAGAGTGACGGGATTACCAAGTGACCGCTTAGGTTCGGGGAAGACTTTTCATATCTCATCAAGGAAATCAATTTTTCTAAGTCCGAGTCTCTTACAATAATATATTCTTGTAGCACGTGGTGTTTTCTTTTATTTTTTTTATCTATCTATATCTATATATATATCTGTCTGCGATGGAAAAAGAAAAGGAGGTAAAGAGGATCAGAGGTGGTGATGGAATATGATAATCGTGCGCACTCACACATGAGTATGTCACTAAGTAATTCCAGATAAAGGGAGGATTTACATATTTAAGATTAAGGAGTGGGGGGAACCAAAGCATAGACAATGCAAAAATATAAGGATGCAGGAATTGTTGCAGAATATTGTGTGTTTTATTATCGCCAGAAGGATGCACAGGTGTAGTAGAGCTGAGCTTGTCATTTGGCACAACTCAGGGTTTTATCTGCGACTTAGGCTAGGTTCAGACTACGGAATTTCCGCCTGCAATTCCGCTTTGAAATTGCAGGCGGAAATTCCGCTTGCTAAAATGTATAGTGTAGTGAATGATTTTCCGTTCACAAATTCACACTTCTCAATTTGTGAAGCGGAATTTGTGAACGGAAAATCCGCTTGGAAATTTCCGCCTGAAGAATGGCGTTGCTCTTTCTTCAGGCTGAAATCCGCGCGGAACACATTGGAGACTGCAGTGTCTGCGCGGTCCTACCCCCGCCTGATTCAGTCATCGCTGGCCGCACTCAGAATCTCTTGGCGGAAATTTTCTGCCCGGAGATTCCATAGTCTGAACCTAGCCTAAGACTTCTGATATGTAGTGCCGTGTAATCTATTTTTGCCTGTTTTTTTTTTTTTGTCTGAAAGTGCCTGTACAACGGAGCTTTTACTGCTCAAATATGGAAAAAAATCACCTATTTGGCTATGTTCACACACAGAAATGTCCGCACGGATATTCCATAGGCTGCAGGCGCTGGCATAACATGCGAGCGCTAGGAACGCACAGCAATGTGCTGACTCATAGACGGCTATGCATTCCGTGCGGAGTCTGCAAAAAGAATGGACTGGTACACTGTGCAGCAGAATTCCATTGAGTACAATGGGACTCTGCTGCTGCAGAATCTCTGTGTGGAATTCCAATGCAGAATTCCGAAGGGAAATTGTGAGGTTTGAACATAGCTTAGCATCAGTATCACCTGCACTTACCTGATGGTACAGGTGTGATAGGCGGAGGATGAAGTAATGTGGACTAATGGTCCAAGAATACTCGACTGGTTGGTTGTCAGTTTGTGACACCAGGAGTGTGGTATACATGTGTGTAAGTGGGGATGTTGGTGATAGTAGTCCTGCTGACAATATCACTTACCACAACTCTAAATGTAGCAGTCATTGGTATCCAAGCCCAGAAAAGAAATCCTCAAAAGCCGACAAATTTGGATAACCACTTTTAAAGTTTACTGACCATGTTGCAGGACCAAAATACATAGTACAGATGATAGAGATAAGGTTGCAGTAATCTGGTTACACAGGTACAGGGGAACTTGGTGAACAGCTACAGTTGCAGGGACTTCTAGTGCTCTTGACTTCATCCTAACTTGACATATACTTAACTGGCTTAAGACTGGTGATAATTGGAGACATTTACCAGACTTAACATTGGCGCTAGCGATCCCTTTGTTTGGCTTTTGGGCTAATAGGTGTAAAGAGTGTATGTCCTGGCTTGTCCCTACTCGCTTCACTCTTGGGGTTGCTAGGCTGTTGACGAATTAGTTGGGTATGGCAGACAAAAACATATCACACATATGGGGGGGGGGTGTACATACAGGCCCGTCGCTACAGGACAGGCAAACCGAGCAATTGCTTGTGGCCCTGAGCTGGCCAGGGGCCCCGAGCAGAGCCGGTGCTTGCCCGTCCTGTAGCGAAGGGGCAATTCCCCCAAATCACTATTAAGGACATCACTGTGTCCCAAAATATGTTTTCGGGACACAGGGATGCCCCAGTTAACTCTCTGCCGCCCCGCGTTAAGCTTAAAAATGCAGGGGCATCGAGGAGGAGGAGGAAGACGTGCGCTGCCAGCTTGATAAGTGACCAGCGGCACCTCATCTTCGGTGTTCCGACCACTGCTTATCCGGTCCCGGAACTAATGCTATGGCCGGACCGGAAGAGCGGTGGTCGAAGCACTGAAGTGGGGCAGTACACAGGCATACAGCCACCAGCCATACACTGTATATGGCTGGAGGCTGTATGTCTGTGGGGAACAATGCCTACATAATGTGGGGGAACACTGCCTACCTAATGTGGGGGAACACTGCCAGCCTAATGTGAGGGAACACTGCCAGCCTAATGTGGGGGAACACTGCCAGCCTAATGTGGGGAACACTGCCAACCTAATGTTGGGGAACACTGCCAGCCTAATGTGGGGGAACACTGCCTACCTAATGTAGGGAGAACTATGCTGCACCTAATGTGGGGGGAACTCTGCAAGCATAATGTGGGGAGAACTCTGCTGCACCTAATGTGGGGGAACTCTGCTGCACTTAATGTGGGGAGAACTCTGCTGCACCTAATGTGATAATGTGGGGGGAACTCTGCTGCACTTAATGTGGGGAAAACTATACTGCACCTAATGTGGGGGTAACACTGCCAATCTAATGTGGGGAGAACTATTCTGCACGTAATGTTGGGGGAACACTGCCAGCCTAATGTGGGGAGAACTATGCTGCACCTAATGTGGGGGGGGGGAACTGCCAGCCTAATGTGGGGAGAACTATGCATCACCTAATGTGGGTCGAACACTGCCAGCCTAATGTGGGGAGAACTATGCTGCACCTAATGTGGGGGGAACACTGCCAACCTAATGTGGGGAGAACTATGTTGCACCTAATGTGGGGGGAACACTGCCAACCTAATGTTGGGGGAACTATGCTGCATCTAATGTGGGGGGGAACATTGCCAGCCTGTTGTGGAGAAAACTATGCTGCACATAATGTCCTCCCCACATTAGGTTAGCAGTGTTCCCCCGAACACTGCTAACCTAATGTGGGGAGGACTATGCTGCACCTAATGTGGGGGGAACACTGCCTACCTAATATGGGGAGAACTATGCTGCACCTATTGTGGGGGGAACACTGCCAGCCTAATGTGGGGAGAACTATGCTGCACCTAATGTGGGTCGAACACTGCCAGCCTAATGTGGGGAGAACTATGCTGCACCTAATGTGGGTCGAACACTGCCAGCCTAATGTGGGGAGAACTATGCTGCACCTAATGTGGGGGGAACACTGCCAACCTAATGTGGGGAGAACTATGCTGCACCTAATGTGGGGGAGAACACTGCCAGCCTGTTGTGGAGAAAACTATGCTGCACATAATGTGGAGGGAACACTGCCTACCTAATGTGGGGAGAACTATGTTCCACCTATTGTGGGGGGAACACTGCCTACCTAATGTGGGGGGGGACTCTGCTGCACCTAATGTGGGGTAACTGCTGCACCTAATGTGGGGGGAACTCTGCTGCACCTAATGTGGGGGAAATTCTGCTGCACCTAATGTGGGGGGAACTCTGCTGCACCTAATGTGAGGGGTACTCTGCTGCACCTTATGTGGGGGGAACTCTGCTGCACCTTATGTGGGGGGAACTCTGCTGCACCTAATGTGAGGGGTACTCTGCTGCACCTAATGTGAGGGGAACTCTGCTGCACCTAATGTGGGGGCCTCGTATCGACATTCGCTCAAGTCGCGCTCCCAGAATTCAAGGTCCGGCGTTACTACGTCCTGATGCTGGCCCTAGAGCGTGACATGCGTGAACATCAAGGGGGGGGGGGGGGGCTCCATGTCCATTTTGCTTGGGGCCCCCAAATTCCTTCAAACGGCCCTGGGTACATATCTTCCACGCTCCCCCGCTGCCTCCAATAACACTACTCCTGGTCTCCGATTCGATCATCTTCCAGGCGCAAGAGCCCTGGTCTCAGCAGTGATCCTCTTCCTTGTGCTTGGTCCTAATTTATCACATTCTTAACGACATTCTTTATCACATGCTTAATGCGGGACACCACTGCAGCTAGTGATTGGTTGAGCAGCAATTGATGTATTGGGCCTCAGCACCCAGAGGAGGAGGTAACGGGAGCCATGGAGCAGCTTTACCAGAGGCAGCACGGGAGCATGGAAGGTATGTCCAGCTTTCTTTTTTGTTTTTTTTGCATGAGCATCTTTTTATAAAAAAAAACTAACAAAAATAACCCTCTTCTGTTGGATAATCCCTTTAAATTGATATCTGCTTGTGAATCTTCTGCGGATCTGTGCACACCTATAGGAAGGACATCTGCGGTAATAATCCAAGGCTCTGCGTCAAATTTTGGAGATATGTCATGTGAATATAGCCTTAAAGGGGTACTCCAGTGCTTACACATCTTATCCCCTATCCAAAGGATAGGGGATAAGATGCCTGATCGCGGGAGTCCCGCAGCTGGGGATGTCCGTGATCATGCATGCGGCACCCAGCGATCAGGCATCTTATTCCCTATCCTTTGGATAGGGGATAAGATGTGTAAGCATCGGAGTACCCCTTTAAACCTATCCTACACCTAAGATGAATATCAGCTGAACCGGATTACTCTACGGAGGCCTCCCCCGAGTCAGTCATGATCTAAGGACAAAAATCTTGCATAGAGTATATTGTCAACCAATGGATGTATGGCATTAGATACTGTTTCTATAGAGACAGTGCCAGGCCCGGACTGACTACTGTTACACACTGTGCCCCAGCCGCAAGCACCGGCCCGGAGCGCAGTGTCCCTGACCGCCGGCGGTGCCGATATTCGCATTGCGGGATGCGCCCACATGTGAACCCTGGCCCGTCACTCACCTAGTCCCACTCCTGCAGCTTCCTCACTCTCTCAGCTCCGGAACGCGCTTCCCCAACCCTTAGGGCACGTGAGCGCCGGAGCTTTGAAATTTAAAGGGCCAGTATGCTCATAATTAGTAAACGCACCTGACAGCACATTATAGGTTGTTGCACCTCCCACACACCCCCGCCAGATCTTCAGAGAAAGCGTTCCCATTGCCTGTTTGGCCATTCCCGTGTATCCAGACCTTCCTGCTACGTTTTTTGACTACAAACCTTTGCCGCCTGCCTAGACCTTCTGCTACATTTGACTACGCTATAGCCTCTTCCTTGGGTACCTCACCTTGCCCATTTACCTGTGTGGTCGAGCCGTGTCGGAGGTAGCGACCTGGGTGTCGCTTGCCGCAGGAAGTTCATCCTGCCTTGCGGCGGGCTCTGGTGAAGACCAGCGGCACCTTAGACTCCGCTCCCCGATACGGTCCGAGACATCAGCCACACAGGTGGAGGATCCACATCCAACTTTGTGACAGCCTAGATCCAGGTGCGTGACAACAACCTTCAGGGCCGGGCAAATTTACTGTGAGCCTCTGGGCTGCAAATCACCTATGGTCGATACTATAATGCTTATTCAGTAGTGCGCCACCGGCCAGTGGCTGCCCCTTTCCTGACACACATGTACAGCACCAGTCACTGTAGTTTTGCAACAGCTGGAGTACCACACTTTTTTGGACATACTGGTCTAGCCTAAGTTACACTGTCTAAGAAATTGTTAGTTTTTAATTGTCTCCTACAATTATGGGCCACAAAAGTTAACTAATACCCTTCCACTTGGCCCCTCTTAAGACCAGGCCTAGGGGTAACTACTACATCTATACCCTTACAGGATTTTGTTTCATGACTTTATAGAACAGGGGTCTCAAACTAGTGGCCCTCCAGATGTTGCCAAACATCAACTCCCAGCATGCCCGGACAGCCTTCGGCTGTCCGGGCATGCTGGGAGTTGAAGTTTTGCAACATCTGGAGGGCTGCCAGTTTGAGACCCCTGTTATAGAGTCTCCTCATGTATTGAAAATTTCCATTCATGAGCAATTACCAGCCTACAGAGATAAGGCAATCGTTGCGTATGGCCACCCAAAATAGTGTGAAACACACCTG
Organism: Hyla sarda; assembly: GCF_029499605.1. Lineage (NCBI taxonomy): Eukaryota > Metazoa > Chordata > Amphibia > Anura > Hylidae > Hyla > Hyla sarda. The sequence continues at coordinate 416,933,178 of NC_079191.1, forward strand.
ATTTCTACAGAAAAGGCATCATGTGACCACGACATTTGATTTGAGGAATATGACACGATCCGTTTCCTAATTTTTTTCCCTCTCCAGCCATTGTATTCTATCACTAAACCTGAATGTTTGATCCTCCAGAAACTTCAGTCCTGGAGGCAATTTAACATCTGACTTAAAGTAGTGGTCGGAGCGCGAAGATAAGCGGGTAAATCTCCTAAGCATTCACTTGACCTTAGCTGTGGTTACACTTCATACGGAGAATTAGCTTCCAATAGTAAGTAACAATTGCAACGCAAAGATGCAGAAAGGGAGCAGATGGAAACCAGAAGGAAACCAGCTGGAAGTATGTTTGTCTTCTAAACTGTTTTAACAGCCTGCACACAAATACAGCTCCAGCAATGCACAGATAAAATAAAACATAAATAGAGACAACACCAACTGAGCAGCTTAACAAATGGCGCAGGTCGCTTTAACTAGTAGAATACCAAGAACATTTGTGGTGGCCCAGTACTGGAGGTGTTACCCCGTGCTCCCACTGTCCTGTCAGGCAGCCTCCTTCAGTGTCCCCAAGGCCCTTGCACTTGTTTTCCCTTTGTAAATATGTTTTACCATGTAAAGTCTTATAAAAATGTAATGTTTCTTTAAGAGTTATACCATGTGATATGTGATTGTTACCCAGGAGGTATAAGTGACCAGGTGATCCCAAGAGTGACCTATGGGCTCCCTGCTAGTCTCCCCCATATAATGCCTGGGTGGAGCTATCTTCTCTCTCTTTGAGCTCTGCTCTGCTGCTTAGCTGAGGTCCAGTACAGTCCTGCCTAGTGTGTGTGTCCAGAGTGTTAGAGACCTCAAAGTCAAGTCCTGCAGCCGCCATCAAGTCAAGTAATCTAAAGTCACAGCTTTATGAGTCAAGTCGTCAGTCCCTGTCATCTGTCATGTCAGTGTGGTCTGCATTTGTGGTAGGCCTTGGGGGGTGTAGTGTAGTTGGGGTGTTGTTTCAGTAGATGAGGGGTTAATTTAACCCCAGTCACTCGTGACGCCAGGGTGAGGGTTAATACGCTGAGGTAAATCTTCGGCCTATCGCCACCCTTCCCAAAAACGATAGGTGCATGCTTAAATGAATGAAGGTCCATAATAGAGATTAACTTGAACTTGTATGAACTTTACTGAGGTACTTGCGGTACATCCAATAAACATCAACAGTCTTAGCAATACAGTCTCTATGTAGTACGGCAGTGATTGACAGATGCCGCGGACCATTAGTTTATCCAAGAGGTTATTAGAATTAGGCATGATGCAGAGATCCGTCCGGATTTAGGGATCCGTTTAGGTCCGGTGATCTTGCAGACTTAAGAGGGATTGAAATAACTCACAGTTCTGTAAGATGGCCGTTGACCCAAGGCTTGGGCCTAGTCACTGCTGACGACAGCTGCGCAGATCCTCCTCTATCAGCAGCCCACGGGGAAAGAGAAAGCTTAATGGCCGCCGCCCCCTTATATGGGCAGGAGCAGGGCCGTTTTGGATTGGTCCGAGTCAGCTGTCACTCACTGTTACAATGCATGGTGGGCGATCACCTGACTTCCTCCAAAGGTCCATAGAGTTTTGGAACGCATCACGTGACCCGCAGTCCTGCGACACTACAACAAGGTAAGTATACTTTATTTACATATTTACACTTAGAATTTGAATAGTTTTAACTATTTAAGGGGTGACAAGGGGCTAACTATAGATGAGGACCCCACCTGTAACTAGGGACTCTGACTTTGGGGACCTCACCACAAGGTAACGGATGCAATCCGGTACCGGGATACCACACATTCAATTGTCCAGTCCTAGTACAAGTCCCAGCAAGCCCTTAACCCCTTAAGGAACCAGGACGTACAGGGACGTCCCCGCACCCTGGGCTTTAGGGACCCAGGACGTCCCCGTACGTCCTGGCATTTTCCAGTCCCTGCCGCGCGTCGGGCAGTGATCGGAACCGGATGCCTGCTGAAATGCTTCAAAAATAAATGCTTCAAAAATAAAATTTTTACACTAACATGCTGGTGTTGCCCTATACTTTTCATTTTCACAAGAGGTAAAAGGGAAAAAAGCCCCCCAAAATTTGTAATGCAATTTCTCCCGACTACGGAGATACCCCATATGTGGGCGCAAAGTGCTCTGGGGGCGCACAACAAGGCCCAGAAGGGAGAGTGTGCCATGTACATTTGAGGTGATTTGCACAGGGGTGGCTGTTTTGACAAACGCAAAAAAAAAAAAAAACACATGTGACCCCATTTCGGAAACTACACCCCTCACGGAATTTAATGAGGGGTGCAGTGAGAATTTACCCCCCCTGGTGTCTGACAGATCTTTGGAACAGTGGGCTGTGCAAATTAAAAGTTTCGTACAGCCCACTGTTCCAAAGATTTGACAGACACCACTGTGGGGTAAATACTCACTATACACCTTGTTACGTTCCTCTAGGGGTCTAGTTTCCAAAATGGTATGCCATGTTGGGGTTATTTTGCTGTCCTGGCACCATAGGGGCTTCCTAAATGCGACATGCCCCCCCGAGCAAAATTTGCTCTCAAAAAGCCAAATATGACTCCTTCTTTTCTGAGCATTGTAGTTCGCCCGTAGTGCACTTCAGGTCAACTTATGGGGTACCTCCATACTCAGAAGAGATGGGGTTACAAATTTTGGGGGGTATTTTCTGCTATTAACCCTTGCAAAAATGTGAAATTTGGGGGGAAACACACATTTTAGTGAATTTTTTTTTTTTTTTTACATATGCAAAAGTCGTGAAACACCTGTGGGATATTAAGGCTCACTTTATTCCTTGTTATGTTCCTCAAGGGGTCTAATTTCCAAAATGGTATGCCATGTGTTTTTTTTTTTTTTTTTTTGCTGTTCTGGCACCATAGGGGCTTCCTAAATGCAACATGCCCCCAAAAAACCATTTCAGAAAAACGTACTCTCCAAAATCCCCTTGCCGCTCCTTCGCTTCTGAGCCCTCTACTGCGCCCGCCAAACACTTTACATAGACATATGAGGTATGTGCTTACTCGAGAGAAATTGGGCTACAAATATAAGTATAAATTTTCTCCTTTTACCCCTTGTAAAAATTCAAAAATTGGGTCTACATGAACATGCGAGTGTAAAAAATGAAGATTGTGAATTTTCTATTCTATTTCTATTCCTGTGAAACACCTAAAGGGTAAAAACACTTACTGAATGTCATTTTGATTACTTTGGGGGGTGCAGTTTTTATAATGGGGTCATTTGTGGGGAATTTCTAAGATGAAGACCCTTCAAATCCACTTCAAACCTGAACTGGTCCCTGAAAAATTGTGAGTTTGGAAATTTTGTGAAAAATTGGAAAATTGCTGCACAACTTTGAAGCCCTCTGGTTTCTTGCAAAAGTAAAAACTCGTCAATTTTATGATGCAGACATAAAGTGAAAAAAAAAAATCAAGAACAACATATTTCATATGCAATATATTTATTAAAGTACAACACTGTAATCGTGAAGCAACTGGTGTGGGCCAGTATTATTTACATACACACAATTGGATAGTATACATTGGATCGAGCATGAGTGAGGCTTAACTGGTGTATCCCTATCTAGTAGCCCTGCCTGGCAATACTGTAGGTCCCCTGTCCTAATGACCTGGGCCTACACTGGAACCTCCTAGTAACCCTAGGCTACGGGGGGGGGGACAGTAAAACAATATTGCTGCGTCGGGGGGGGGGGGGGGGGGGAAGCGGGGTGGGGGAGGGTTGGGGGTAGGGGGAAGCCTAGGGTTACTAGGAGGTTCCAGTGTAGGCCCAGGTCATTAGGACAGGGGACCTACAGTATCGCCAGGCAGGGCTACTAGATAGGGATACACCAGTTACACGCCTCACTCATGCTCATTCCAATGTATACTATCCAATTGTGTGTATGTAAATAATACTGGCCCACACCAGTCGCTACACGATTACAGTGTTGTACTTTAATAAATATATTGCATATGAAATATGTTGTTCTTGATTTTTGTGATGTTGCCTTAACATATTTCCTCCTACCCCAGACGAGTAACGTCTACACAAGTTACGTCTATGCGCTCGCAAACATAAAGTGGACATATTGTATATGTGAATAAAAAAAAATTATTTGGAATATCCATTTTCCTTACAAGCAGAGAGCTTCAAAGTTAGAAAAATGCAACATTTTTTAATTTTTCATCAAATTTGGGGATTTTTCACCAAGAAAGGATGCAAGTATCGACAACATTTTGCCACTATGTTAAAGTAGAATATGTCACGAAAAAACAATCTCGGAATCAGAATGATAACTAAAAGCATTCCAGATTTATTAATGTTTAAAGTGACAGTGGTCAGATGTGCAAAAAATGGCCAAGTCCTAAGGTGTAAAATGGCTGGGTCCTTAAGGGGTTAAGGTATCTGCATCACTGGTCACCTCCATGGGCCCTGGCTGAACTGTATAGACTTTACCAACTGTCTATCCTCAGTAAAGCTACTGTTGTCCGTACCTTGGCGTCAGAGTCTTTATTGCCCCCGTGCCTAGCCCAGGATCCAGTGGTATACCTTTGGGTGGTTATAGGCTAAACCACGACCTGGGGTCACGAATACAAGGGGTTAATGCCATCTGCCCCTAGGGTAACAACATTTGCCTTGCATCACACACCCCGCCACCACAACTTTTGGCATCACAAACAGGATACGGGTGTGCGCCTTATGCCACAAGTCCTCCCCCCTAGTCTGAACTGTGTCCAATATTGTCTGCAAAACCCGCATGCCGATGCGATTTAAGTCTGCGCCAAAAAGTGTATGGGACTTTGCAAGTGAATAGTGTTTTACTCGTGGTGCTTGTGAAACAGAGGGAGAGGTGAAGAAAAGACTGTTATTTGCCATTGTGGATTGTAGAGAGTCAGTACCTGAAAGGGTTAATTGGGTCCAGTGTTTCCCGTGCGCACATCGGCCGCAGCTCCGCCCCATCAGTCCCCAGTGGTGACGCCTCTCCAGCACAGTGAGGAGGAACCAAAGAGCCGTCCTATGTTGCATAGGGGAAGACTTTGCTGACCAGACCAAAACAGGAAGTCCCCTGGGCACAGCCATATTGGAGGTTCCGGCGGCTGCGTCCAGCTCTGCTGTCTTCTATCAAGCACTCGCTGCATTGCAGACTCTGCAAACTCGAACGAACACCAGTATCAAGTCTCCTGTGCCTGTATTTATCAGCATCAACCCACTAGTGCCCACAAGTCTGGTTGCAAGACAAAATACTATCGGGTACCTGCAAAATAGAGAGGGAGCATTCATTATAGTACTTCCACTAGCCGAGTCTAAGCCGTTGCAGCACTTCAGCAATTATCTTAAATGGGAATGCACCTTATTCTTCTTAAAGCGACAGCGAACTCAAAATTCAACAAGATGTCAGGATCCAGCTCTCCAGGGGACAGTGCTCCTCCATCTCCAGCAACGGGATCATCACCTTTCCCAGCGGCCAGAATGTTGTTGTTAGTCCTGCCTGCAGTCCACATCAACAACCCTGGTGTTCCGGCTTCTGCACCGGTATTCATGGGGAATCCTGTCCTCCCTACCTGCAATTTAGACCCCTTCACCTGAGGGATTTCAAAGAAAGGATCCAGAGTTTGTTTGTCTTTTACTCTTTCCCTCCTAATCAACAGGTGCAATTGCTCACAGGACAACTCCAGGGACCAACGTTACAGGAAGTCCGCACCTGGCCAGCCTCTGAGAAGGCAATTGTAGAGCAGATCTTTGAAGGACTGTACCAGGTATTTGAGTCACAATCTCCATCAGAGGTACGTCTCTGGCGTTATGAAAGGCGACAGAAGCCAGGTGAGACCTTGAGAGCATATGCCGTAGCCCTAGAGAATGCCTTAGAGACTGTTCAAAAATTAGATGGTATAACTCCCAAGCAGGGCAACAAGGTGTTAATGGACAGATTTATTGATGGGGCTCATAATAAGTGGGACAAAGCCCAGCTGTGAATGTTAGTAGTCCAAGACTGGCTATCCAAGTGATTGAGTCCGGGACTGAGTTAGAGGAAGCTTGTCCACCTGTCCAAGAGCCATAAGGGGCTGTAGCAGTGTCACCTGCTTTGCCAGTACTGCAGCCTCAGATTTACAGAGTGTTAGGCAGGACATTGAACAACTACTAAGGCTGTGAAGGAGCTTGCCATCCGGTCCGCCCCACCTGACAGTGAACCGCCCCTACCCAGAAAACCTGCCCCTGCTCCTGCTCCCCGCAATTTCAACCCCCACAACCCTCCGCCTAATAGATCCTCAGGGACTTAAAGACCCTTTTGTACCTATTGTAATAAACCAGGACATTGGAAAATGCAGTGTTGGGATTTAAACGGATTTCCCCTGAGGTCGCGGACGGGCCCTCAGGAAAACAGTAATCAGGTCCAATCCCCGAACAACCTCAGTCAGGACTCTCACTTCATGTTGCCTCCTGCCCCTATGTAAATTATTGTCGAAGGTGTACCGTTGAAGACGTTGATAGATACAGGGTCACAAGTGTCTACTATACCTAAGCATTGGGATTCTAGTTTATTGTGTGACTTGGAGGATGTTTACTTCAGAGTAGTTGCAGGTAATGGGCTACCAGTCCCCAGACTTGGATACTGGGAGCCAACCAATCAGTTGGGAGAGCATGTACTTAGAGGGAGGGGGTGATTGTAACTAATGGAACAGATAAGGGGTCTGCTGAATTTATACTAGGGATGAACATTATGAAAAACTGTTTTGTTGAAATAGTAGATGCCTTGCATGTCTCTTCCCCATATGTCCCCTTCAGGCCAGTGGGTAGCGCAGCACCACTTGAAAGTTCTACAAGCGGAACGGAAGTTTGTCAACAAGCAAGGTGAAATCTGCAGAGTACGAGTACAAGACATCTGGTCGGTGACCTTGCAACCAAACACAGAGACTTTTGGTGTTGTGCACGTCCCAGAGTCAAGAATAGAGACTATCAAGCCCTGCTGGAGTTTCTGCAACTAGAAGACCACCCTCTTGTCCGAGCTGCAAGAAGCCTTGCCACCGTTACCAACAGGAGAGTTCCAGTCCGGTTAGTCAACTTGTCTGATGCTGCTACTGTGTTACCCAAATACACCCCAGAAGCTTTTAGCAAACACCCCACAGATTTTTGGAATAAGTCCATGATCCAACACCAAATCCTCACAGGCGACAGCGCACCTATCAAGAAAAGACACCAAGGCATGCATCAGACTGTCAAGAAGATGCTGGCCAACATGAAAGAGGCAGACGTCATCCAAGAAAGTCAGAGTCCCTGGGCCGCTCCACTTTTCCTGGTCAAGAAAAAAGACCAAAAAAAAAATTCACTTCTTTGTCGACTACAGGAAACTGAACAATGTCACACATTAGGACGCTTATCTTCTGCCAAGGATCGAGGAGTCACTCACAGCCCTCGGTTCTGCTGCTTACTTCTCCACCCTGGACTGAACCAGTGGATATTGGCAAGTGTCCATGGCCATGGGAGACCAGTAAAAGACTGCCTTCGTGACACCCATGGGACTGTTCGAGTTTAAAAGTATGCCATTTGGGCTATGTAATGCCCCTGCTACGTTCCAGCATTTGATGGAAAGGAAGGTGCCTGGGCCATCTAAATTTTCAAAGTGTCTATTGTACCTGGATGATGTCATTGTGTATTCCAAGTCCTACCAGGAACACCTAAGTCATCTGTCAGACATCTTCCAAATTCTGATCAAGCATGGGCTGAAGATCAAGCCGTCAAAGTGTAACTTGCTCAAGCCTCAGATACACTACCTGGGTCATGTTGTCAGCGCCGAGGGAGTCCAGCCCAATCCTGAAAAGTGGAAGTTGTCAAGAACTGGCCTACCCCGTGTGCGGTGATAGATGTAAGGAGCTTCCTGGGATTTGCCGGCTACTACTGCAGCTTCATTCCCACTTTGCCCAGATTGCAGAACCCCTTACAGCTCTATTACGGGGTACGACGAAGGAGAACTGCAATGGGAAACTACCTGATGACTGGGCCGAAGAGCAAGAGACAGCGTTCTGAGCTCTGCTGACAGAGACACCCATCCTGGCATACCCAGACTTCAGTCAGCCATTCCGGTTATAAACTAATGTCAGTTTTGAAGGTCTTGGAGCGAGAGCGAGTAGTTGCCTTTGCCAGTCGTAACCTGTGAGGAGTAGAGAAGAACAATGCAAACTACAGCTTATTCAATTTAGAACTGTTACGCCGAGCGCTCCGGGTCCCCGCTCCTCCCCGGAGCGCTCGCTTCACTCTCCCCGCTGCAGCGCTCCGGTCACGTCCTCTGACCCGGGGCGCTGCGATTCCGCTGCCAGCCGGGATGCGATTCGCGATGCGGGTAGCGCCCGCTCGCGATGCGCACCCCGGCTCCCCTACCTGACTCGCTCTCCGTCTGTTCTGTCCCGGCGCGCGCGGCCCCGCTCCCTAGGGCGCGCGCGCGCCGGGTCTCTGCGATTTAAAGGGACACTGCGCCGCTGATTGGCGCAGTGGTTCCAATTAGTGTGTCCACCTGTGCACTTCCCTATATATCCTCACTTCCCCTGCACTCCCTTGCCGGATCTTGTTGCCTTAGTGCCAGTGAAAGCGTTCCTTGTGTGTTCCTTGCCTGTGTTTCCAGACCTTCTGCCGTTGCCCCTGACTACGATCCTTGCTGCCTGCCCCGACCTTCTGCTACGTCCGACCTTGCTTCTGCCTACTCCCTTGTACCGCGCCTATCTTCAGCAGCCAGAGAGGTGAGCCGTTGCTAGTGGATACGACCTGGTCACTACCGCCGCAGCAAGACCATCCCGCTTTGCGGCGGGCTCTGGTGAAAACCAGTAGTGGCTTAGAACCGGTCCACTAGCACGGTCCACGCCAATCCCTCTCTGGCACAGAGGATCCACTACCTGCCAGCCGGCATCGTGACAGTAGATCCGGCCATGGATCCCGCTGAAGTTCCTCTGCCAGTTGTCGCTGACCTCACCACGGTGGTCGCCCAGCAGTCACAACAGATAGCGCAACAAGGCCAACAGCTGTCTCAACTGACCGTTATGCTACAACAGTTACTACCACAGCTTCAGCAGTCATCTCCTCCGCCAACTCCTGCACCTCCTCCGCAGCGAGTGGCCGCTCCTGGGCTACGCCTATCCTTGCCGGATAAATTTGATGGGGACTCTAAGTTTTGCCGTGGCTTTCTTTCCCAATGTTCCCTGCATCTGGAGATGATGTCGGACCTGTTTCCCACTGAAAGGTCTAAGGTGGCTTTCGTAGTCAGCCTTCTGTCCGGAAAAGCCCTGTCATGGGCCACACCGCTCTGGGACCGCAATGACCCCGTCACTGCCTCTGTACACTCCTTCTTCTCGGAAATCCGAAGTGTCTTTGAGGAACCTGCCCGAGCCTCTTCTGCTGAGACTGCCCTGTTGAACCTGGTCCAGGGTAATTCTTCCGTTGGCGAGTATGCCGTACAATTCCGTACTCTTGCTTCAGAATTGTCCTGGAATAATGAGGCCCTCTGCGCGACCTTCAAAAAAGGCCTATCCAGCAACATTAAAGATGTTCTGGCCGCACGAGAAATTCCTGCTAATCTACATGAACTTATTCACCTAGCCACTCGCATTGACATGCGTTTTTCCGAAAGGCGTCAGGAACTCCGCCAAGATATGGACTTTGTTCGCACGAGGCGTTTCTTCTCCTCGGCTCCTCTCTCCTCTGGTCCCCTGCAATCTGTTCCTGTGCCTCCCGCCGTGGAGGCTATGCAGGTCGACCGGTCTCGCCTGACACCTCAAGAGAGGACACGACGCCGTATGGAGAACCTCTGCCTGTACTGTGCTAGTACCGAACACTTCCTGAGAGATTGTCCTATCCGTCCTCCCCGCCTGGAAAGACGTTCGCTGACTCCGCACAAAAGTGAGACAGTCCTTGATGTCTACTCTGCTTCTCCACGTCTTACTGTGCCTGTGCGGATGTCTGCCTCTGCCTTCTCCTTCTCTACAGTGGCCTTCTTGGACTCTGGATCTGCAGGAAATTTTATTTTGGCCTCTCTCGTCAACAGGTTCAACATCCCGGTGACCAGTCTCGCCAGACCCCTCTACATCAATTGTGTAAATAATGAAAGATTGGACTGTACCATACGTTTCCGCACGGAGCCCCTCCTTATGAGCATCGGATCTCATCATGAGAGGATTGAACTTTTGGTCCTCCCCAATTGCACCTCGGAAATTCTCCTTGGACTTCCCTGGCTTCAACTTCATTCCCCAACCCTGGATTGGTCCACTGGGGAGATCAAGAGTTGGGGGTCCTCTTGTTCCAAGAACTGTCTAAAACCGGTTCCCAGTAACCCTTGCCGTAACTCTGTGGTTCCTCCAGTAACCGGTCTCCCTAAGGCCTATATGGACTTCGCGGATGTTTTCTGCAAAAAACAAGCTGAGACTCTACCTCCTCACAGGCCTTATGATTGCCCTATCGACCTCCTCCCGGGCACTACTCCACCCCGGGGCAGAATTTATCCTCTCTCTGCCCCAGAGACTCTTGCCATGTCCGAATACGTCCAGGAGAATCTAAAAAAGGGCTTTATCCGTAAATCCTCCTCTCCTGCCGGAGCCGGATTTTTCTTTGTGTCCAAAAAAGATGGCTCCCTACGTCCTTGCATTGACTACCGCGGTCTTAATAAAATCACGGTTAAGAACCGCTACCCTTTACCCCTCATCTCTGAACTCTTTGATCGCCTCCAAGGTGCCCACATCTTTACTAAATTGGACTTAAGAGGCGCCTATAACCTCATCCGCATCAGAGAGGGGGACGAGTGGAAAACGGCATTTAACACCAGAGATGGACACTTTGAGTATCTGGTCATGCCCTTTGGCCTGTGCAACGCCCCTGCCGTCTTCCAAGACTTTGTCAATGAAATTTTTCGTGATCTGTTATACTCCTGTGTTGTTGTATATCTGGACGATATCCTAATTTTTTCTGCCAATCTAGAAGAACACCGCCAGCATGTCCGTATGGTTCTTCAGAGACTTCGTGACAACCAACTCTATGCCAAAATTGAGAAATGTCTGTTTGAATGCCAATCTCTTCCTTTTCTAGGATATTTGGTCTCTGGCCAGGGACTACAGATGGATCCAGACAAACTCTCTGCCGTCTTAGATTGGCCACGCCCCTCCGGACTCCGTGCTATCCAACGTTTTTTGGGGTTCGCCAATTATTACAGGCAATTTATTCCACATTTTTCTACCATTGTGGCTCCTATCGTGGCTTTAACCAAAAAAAATGCTGATCCCAAGTCCTGGCCTCCTCAAGCAGAAGACGCCTTTAAACGACTCAAGTCTGCCTTTTCTTCGGCTCCCGTCCTCTCCAGACCTGACCCTTCCAAACCCTTCCTATTGGAGGTTGATGCCTCCTCAGTGGGAGCTGGAGCTGTTCTTCTACAAAAAAATTCTTCCGGGCATGCTGTCACTTGTGGTTTTTTCTCTAGGACCTTCTCTCCAGCGGAGAGGAACTACTCCATCGGGGATCGAGAGCTTCTAGCCATTAAATTAGCACTTGAGGAATGGAGGCATCTGCTGGAGGGATCAAGTTCTCCTGTTATTATCTACACGACCACAAGAACCTCTCCTACCTCCAGTCTGCCCAACGGCTGAATCCTCGCCAGGCCCGGTGGTCTCTGTTCTTTGCCCGATTTAATTTTGAGATTCACTTTCGTCCTGCCGATAAGAACATTAGGGCCGATGCTCTCTCTCGTTCCTCGGATGCCTCAGAAGTTGAACTCTCTCCGCAACACATCATTCCACCTGACTGCCTGATCTCCACTTCTCCTGCCTCCATCAGGCAGACTCCTCCAGGAAAGACCTTTGTTTCCCCTCGCCAACGCCTCGGAATCCTCAAATGGGGTCACTCCTCCCATCTCGCAGGTCATGCGGGTATCAAGAAATCTGTGCAACTCATCTCCCGCTTCTATTGGTGGCCGACTCTGGAGACGGATGTTGTGGACTTTGTGCGAGCCTGCACTATCTGTGCCCGGGATAAGACTCCTCGCCAGAAGCCCGCTGGTTTTCTTCATCCTCTGCCTGTCCCCGAACAGCCTTGGTCTCTGATTGGTATGGATTTTATTACTGATTTACCCCCTTCCCGTGGCAACACTGTTATTTGGGTGGTCGTTGATCGATTCTCCAAAATGGCACATTTCATCCCTCTTCCTGGTCTTCCTTCTGCGCCTCAGTTGGCTAAACAATTTTTTGTACACATTTTTCGTCTTCACGGGTTGCCTACGCAGATTGTCTCGGATAGAGGCGTCCAATTCGTGTCTAAATTCTGGAGGGCTCTCTGTAAACAACTCAAGATTAAATTAAATTTTTCTTCTGCATATCATCCCCAGTCCAATGGACAAGTAGAAAGAATTAACCAGATCTTGGGTGATTATTTGCGACATTTTGTTTCCTCCCGCCAGGATGACTGGGCAGATCTCCTCCCATGGGCCGAATTCTCGTATAACTTCAGGGTCTCTGAGTCTTCCTCCAAATCCCCATTTTTCGTGGTGTACGGCCGTCACCCTCTTCCCCCCCTCCCTACTCCCTTGCCCTCTGGTCTGCCCGCTGTGGATGAAATTTCTCGTGACCTTTCCATCATATGGAGAGAGACCCAAAATTCTCTCTTACAGGCTTCATCACGCATGAAGAAGTTCGCGGATAAGAAAAGAAGAGCTCCTCCCGTTTTTTCCCCTGGAGACAAGGTATGGCTCTCCGCTAAATATGTCCGCTTCCGTGTCCCTAGCTACAAGTTGGGACCACGCTACCTTGGTCCTTTCAAAATTTTGTGTCAAATTAATCCTGTCTCTTATAAACTTCTTCTTCCTCCTTCTCTTCGTATCCCTAATGCCTTTCACGTCTCTCTTCTCAAACCACTCATCCTCAACCGTTTTTCTCCCAAATCTGTTCCTCCCACTCCTGTTTCCGGCTCCTCGGACATCTTCTCGGTCAAAGAAATTTTAGCTGCCAAAAAGGTCAGAGGAAAAAATTTTTTTTTAGTGGACTGGGAGGGTTGTGGTCCTGAAGAGAGATCCTGGGAACCTGAGGACAACATCCTAGACAAAAGTCTGCTCCTCAGGTTCTCAGGCTCTAAGAAGAGGGGGAGACCCAAGGGGGGGGGTACTGTTACGCCGAGCGCTCCGGGTCCCCGCTCCTCCCCGGAGCGCTCGCTTCACTCTCCCCGCTGCAGCGCTCCGGTCACGTCCTCTGACCCGGGGCGCTGCGATTCCGCTGCCAGCCGGGATGCGATTCGCGATGCGGGTAGCGCCCGCTCGCGATGCGCACCCCGGCTCCCCTACCTGACTCGCTCTCCGTCTGTTCTGTCCCGGCGCGCGCGGCCCCGCTCCCTAGGGCGCGCGCGCGCCGGGTCTCTGCGATTTAAAGGGCCACTGCGCCGCTGATTGGCGCAGTGGTTCCAATTAGTGTGTCCACCTGTGCACTTCCCTATATATCCTCACTTCCCCTGCACTCCCTTGCCGGATCTTGTTGCCTTAGTGCCAGTGAAAGCGTTCCTTGTGTGTTCCTTGCCTGTGTTTCCAGACCTTCTGCCGTTGCCCCTGACTACGATCCTTGCTGCCTGCCCCGACCTTCTGCTACGTCCGACCTTGCTTCTGCCTACTCCCTTGTACCGCGCCTATCTTCAGCAGCCAGAGAGGTGAGCCGTTGCTAGTGGATACGACCTGGTCACTACCGCCGCAGCAAGACCATCCCGCTTTGCGGCGGGCTCTGGTGAAAACCAGTAGTGGCTTAGAACCGGTCCACTAGCACGGTCCACGCCAATCCCTCTCTGGCACAGAGGATCCACTACCTGCCAGCCGGCATCGTGACAAGAACTTCTTGCTATGGTATGGGCTGGGACCGAAAAGTTCAAAGACTACTTGGCTGCCACGCCATTTACTGTGTACACGGATAATAACCCGTTGGCCCATCTGAACACTGCCAAGTTGGGTGCCATCGAACATTAGGCTTGAAGATTAGCCAATTACAGTTTCAACATCAAGTACAGAAGCGGCAAGTCGAATGTCAATGCCGATGTACTGTCTCGGATGACCCCTGGCGAAGAACCACCTGTCAAAGATGTGTGGGAGGACAGGGAGATGCCCCCATTTTATCAATGGTTCGTGAACCAGAATGTTGTGACCGCCCTGATGGACGGTGAACCCACGTCCGAAAAGGTTAAAGAAGACATGTATACCTGGAAAATTTTTCAAAATGAAAGTCGAGTCATGGGGGATCTGTTGGACTACCTTCTGGTGAAAAAGGAACCAACCCGTCTACGCCGGGCCAAGTGTGATATTTAACTGAAACGTATGTGGCGACAGAGGAAGCGACTGTTTGTGCACAAAGGGTTGTTGTGCCAAAATTCTTTGGATCCGGTTTCTGGTGATCGACTTCATCAGATTCTGGTTCCCCGAAGAGACGCGGCGATTGGTCCTCAACGCATACCATAATCAGTTGGGACACTTTTGAGTCCACAAGACTGAAGCTACTGTCAGGCAAAGATTCTATTGGATCGGAATGCGGAGCGATTGGGAAATGGTGCAGTGAATGTGCTGTCTGTAATGTCACCAAGAACGTGCGCAAGGACGCAAGAGCACCTCTCCATTCCATCCAGAGTGAAAGGCCTAACCAGTTGGTCGCGCTAGACCATGTCAAGTTGTCTCCTATCCGGTCCAGGTACACTTATGCTCTCACCATGGTTGATCACTACTCTAAATGGGTTGTCGTTGTCCCTGTCAAAGATCTTACAGCCAAGACAGCGGCCCAGATGTTCTACTCCAGTTGGGTGCAAACCCTTGGGTGTCCAGGGTCTGTCCTAATGGACCGGGGAACGACCTTCAAGGCCCAACTCTTCCAAGAGCTATGCCAATTCCATGCCTGCAAGAAACTCCGGACTACTGCTTATCACCCCCAGGGGAACGGGCTCTGTGAGCACATCAACCAAGTCTTTATCCACATGTTGCAAGCCGCCTCTAGGTCAAGACAAGAAGAGTGGCCCCGTCTGCTGCCCGAACTATTGGAGATCTATAATAACACAGTCTACTGTTCTACGGGGTACACCCCTTTCTACTTGATGATGGGGCAACATTGGCAGGTGCCTAAAGATAGAACATTTGGTCTCCAAGCTCCCTTCAACAACTCTCTGCAAGCCTCCCTGGAGTGGGTCTCTGACCACCTGAGAAGAATCCAAGAGGCCAAAGAAATTATCAGCAAGAAGATGGGCAAGGCCCAACAGAGACAACAGGAGGATTATAACCATCATGCTTCTGCCAAACCACTTCAGTTGGGCGATAAAGTCTGGCTGCAGAAGTTTCCAAGGACCCACAAGTTAGACTCTATCTGTGAGACACGGTGACGGCCATACCCTATCAGGACTCTGATGTATACGAAGTACAAAAGTCTGGGTATAAGCCGCAAGTTGTTTACGGAAACTGAATCAAGTTGTGTCTGAAAGAAGATCTACCAGTGCTCCCAGCACCACCTCCTCCAGCTGTCAGACCTGTGAGAGAATATGTCCCAGGTGAGGGAATCCACCCATCCATGGATTTCCCCATGTTTTCTCCAACTCAGCCTGCGATCTTCTGTGTCTTACCAACCCCGGGGCCTGTTCAACTAACACTAGTCTCCACACCAGTCCCGGTCTTGTCACCATTGGCTACGGCCTATAAGCCAGTTTCTAGAGTACCAACTCAGTTTCCAGCCTCTCCAGTGCAGATGCCAGCAACTCTGGGTCCCGCCGGCCCTGGACCAATATCTGCTCTTGAATTCATCTAGGAAGTGTTAGCTGCAGCTTCAGAGGCTCCAAGGGCTCCCGAAGAGGCAAGAGTTCCAGATTCCCCCAAAGTGGTGTTGCATAGGTCCCAACGGTCGACACAAGGACAAATTCCCGCAAGGTACAAAGATTAACTCATAATGTAAAGTTATGTACCACACATAGTCAATTCACATATGGTAAAAGTAGTCCACACATATGCAAATAGTTAAGATAGGGCAGTAACATACTTTGTAGTCCCAGTCCACAAGTTCTAATCATATACAGTTATGTGTCTAATGTTTCTCTCCTGTCCATGTGTACAGGGTACTATACTGGCCAGAGGGTTTACCTGATATCTAGATAATACATGTAGAGTGACAGAATTGATAAATGTAAAGGTAACACTGTTGTATAGTGTAACAACGTAGATTGAGTTCTGGGGAGAAGAGTTGAGAACCAAGGGGCCCCAGCAGCCAAGGTATTGGGTAGATAGTCTCCGGCAGCCCAAATTGTGAATCTATGTATATTGATATGTATATTGTTGTCTTAAGTGTCTTAAGAAAGCAGTTACAAAGTCAAATTAACCCCATATGTTTAAAGACCATGTATGGACATTCACCATGCCCCATGAACTCATCCTTATCTTGTTTCATAATCCAGACCTGAGAAGGACATTGTGCATAAATGCCCCAGGAACTGTCACGAGGCCTCAGTGGCCACTTCAGTCCTCCGCCCTCCAGGACTGGGCGTCGAGCACAACTTTAATTAAGAAGGGGAGTTAGTGGTGGCCCAGTAGGGGAGGTTTTATTCCATGCTCCTGCTGTCCTGTCAGGCAGCCTCCTTCGGTGTCCCCAAGGCTCCCTGCACTTGTTTCCTCATTGTAAATATGTTTTACCATGCATAGTGTTATAAAATATAATGTTGCTTTAAGAGTCATACCATGTGATATATCATGTGATTGTTACCCAGGAGGTACCAATAACCAGGTGATCCCAAGAGTGAACTATGGGCTCCCTGCTAGTCTCCCCCATATAAGCCCTGGGTGGAACTTCTATCTCTCTTTGGGCTCTGCTCTTCTGCTATGCTGAGGTCCAGTGCAGTCATGCCTAGTGTGTGTGTCCAGAGTGTCGGAGGCCTCAAAGTCAAGTCCTGCAGCCGCCATGAAGCCAAGTAAGCTAAAGTCACAACTTTATGAGTCAAGTCAAGTCAGTCCCTGTCATCTGTCAAGTCAGCATGGTCTGCATTCAATTATGGTGGACTGGGATAATTTGTTGCAGAGCCACGCTGACTTGAGACAGATTGACTTGGACTATCTTCACTATGACAGACTATGACTGACTTCACCCCTTTCTGACGCTTACCAGGCTTTGACATGACCTGTGGGGCAATGGACTACAGAATCTGTGGCTGCGTGGTAGACTTTAGGCCTCTTTGGGACACCAGACAAACTCTGACAGGACTGGACTGCACTGAATCTCAGCAAAGACTCCAAGAGACTGAAGAGGCTCCACCCAGGGCTTATATGGGGGAGACTCTGGTGGGGTCCCATAGGTCACCCTGTCGGTCACATGGTCACTGGTACCTTCCCTGGTTACAATCACATGACAACATTACTTAAAGGCATAACACAATACATGTACATTACACTATATAACAAGCATAGATATAACTATACAAGGCACCGGTGAAGGAGGGGGGCCCAGAGGTCACTGGATGGAGACAGGGCAGCTAGGGTATAGGGGTGCAACTCCTGTAATGGGCCACCACAATCACCTTACTACTGGGGTGACACGCTGTAACAAACCTCCTCCTCATGTAATCACCTTACTACTGCGGTGACACACTGTAATAAACCTCCTCCTCATGTAATCACCTTGCTACTGGGGTGACACGCTGTAACAAACCTCCTCCTCATGTAATCACCTTACTACTGCGGTGACACACTGTAATAAACCTCCTCCTCATGTAATCACCTTGCTACTGGGGTGACACGCTGTAGCAAACCTCCTCCTCATGTAATCTCCTTACTACTGGGGTGACACACTGTAACAAACCTCCTCCTCATGTAATCACCTTACTACTGGGGTGACACACTGTAACAAACCTCTTCCTCATGTAATCTCCTTACTACTGTGGTGACACACTGTAACAAACCTCCTCCTCATGTAATCACCTAACTACTGGGGTGACACACTGTAACAAACCTCCTCCTCGTGTAATCACCTTGCTTCTGGCACACTGAGGCAGAGCAGTGCCCCCATCAACAGGGAGCTCTAGGCGCATGCCTATTTTGCCTATAGGCAGAGCCGGCCCTGATTAGAGTCCCCAATTAGTATGACGCTGGACCTCCTTTGACCATCAGAACCAAAGCAATCCATCATGGCACAGATCCCAATAGGTGATAACAACGTTCTGCATGATTATTGATTAGAGAGGAGCGAATCGAATCTGACAAATCCGAATTCGTTACGAATTTCAGGAAATAATCGATTTGCACTGAATGCGAATATCGACGTGATTCATTAAACTCCATTTAGTAAGGTTCAGGCTCCAGGGCATCTAAAATGGCGGATCCACATGTTAGGACATGGGGCAAGTAATCCTGGGTGGGCGGGATGACCCTGAATCACATGCGGGATGCCGCCTATCAGCATCACAGCCCTATATAATCGGCAGCAATATTGCGGCCAGTCACTTCAGCCTTTCACTGCAGAGAGATAAATAGGGACAGATAGCGCTGTGTATTGCACAAAAATGCTTTTTCCAGCAACAATTCACCTCCTAGTCGAGTCAGCGTTCTGTTGCACAGAGAGAGAGGGACAGAGAGTAGTGTGTGTTTCACAGAAAAGCATTCTTATTGCAGCAATTTACCTCCCAATCACTGTCTACAGAAGAACAGCAGTGATTCCACTCTGTACCGCATTTTTCTCCCCTCATAAGTGCATAGCACATATGTACATCTAAGTGGTTTACTATTTTGTTCCTGTTAAAGTCTCAAGGGCCTAGATACTGTGAAAGGCCAGGCAAAAGTACTCACCAGCTGGTGTTCTACACAAATACTTTTTTAAGCATTCTGTAAAGCATTTTTCTGCCCTCACAAGTGCTTACCACATACATACATCTAAGTGGTGTACTATTTTGTTCCTGTTAAAGTCTCAAGGGCCTAGATACTGTGAAAGGACAGCCAAAAGTACACACCTGCTGCTGTTCTAGACAAAATCTGTTAAGCGTAGTGAAGCGTATTGTACTTCCCTCATGTACGCAATAAGTATGTCAGGCAGAGAAGTGCCAGGATGTACACAGAGGAGTGGTAGAAGCCTAAATTCCTCAGGCGCAGGCAGAGGTCGCAGCAGACTAGGGACGAGTGGCAGCAGGAGAAGCAGCAAGAGGCCTGATCTCCCGGTATCAGCTAGCGGTCATGTCTTGACCAGCAACCCATCTGTCGTCATTGATTGGTTAACACGGTCATCCACTTCATCACAAGTGACATCTGACACCCCCTGGGTTCTTCAGACACACCCCTCAGTAAGCATGGCAGTTCCTGTCCTCCCATTGCCTCTGTCCTATGCTGTTCCCTCCCCTACAGAAGTATCTTATGCTGTGGGTTCAGCTCCACTATTCAGTGAGAACAATCGAATAGAGGACAGTCAGCAGCTACTGCCCAGCCAAGAAGTGGAGGAGAAATCCGCTCCTTCCTCCGCTAGGCGGGCAAGTAGTGATGATGAGAGTGACGTGGGAGGTGGTGTTGCCAGCGTTCAGGGTCCTGAAGCAGATACTGTTGAGGAACCTGTGTACCAAAGTGCATGGCAGCGCCGACATCTGGAGCTGTAACTATGGTCAGGGAAAATATATGTGCTTTACAGCCCACTTGGTGAATGTGGTTCCTGCACAGCCCCAACAGCAATTTGGACAGGTCATGCCGCTTCCACCTCCACGCTCTCAGGCCGTTGGTCCTGTGACAGTGTGTGACTCCGCCTCCTTATCCTCCACCGTGTCCTCAGCCTCCACTGCACAGACAAGTCTCAGTGGCCCTTCAGCATACCATGTGTGCAGGGCACGGCGGTGTCCGGCTGTTCTTCACATGGTTTGCCTTGGCGAATGGAGTCACACAGGGGGGGATCTTCTAAAAGTAATTTATAAAGAAATCGGAGCATGGCTTACTCCACAAAAACTGGAAATGGGGACCATGGTGACTGACAATGGGAAGAACATATTTTCTGCGCTGCGACAAGGAAGGCTGAGCCATGAGCCCTGGCACACATGTTCAATCTGGTTGTCAAGCGGCTCCTGAAGTGTTCCCCCCCATTTGCAAGACATCCTAACAATGGGAAGGAAACTTTGCATGCACTTCAGCCACTCGTACACTGTAAAGCAAACCCTCCTTGAGCTGCAGCGTCAGAACGGTATCCCCCAACATAGTCTGATTTGCCACGTTGCCACACGTTGGAATTCCACCCTCAATATGTTGGACCAACTATACGAACAGAGAAAAGCCATCACCGATTTCTTAATGATCCATGCGGATAGGGGAACTCCCCTGTGTAACTTCAATGTCAACCAGTGGCAGCTCATACGTGACACCTGCCATTTGCTCAGGCCCTTTAAGGAAGCCACATTATTAGTCAGTCATCAGGATTATGGGATGAACGACATCATTCCACTGCTTCTTACTGCATTTCCTACAACAAGTGTTGGAAACAATGGCTGGTCAGGGCACTGGAGACGTGGCGCCTACATCTCACGGCCACATGAGCCCTGCGGGGCTGCATTGGAGGAGGAGGAGGGGCACAGTGGAGCACAGTTTAGGTTTCACAAAGTGGGTGGTTTTTCTAGTCGTCTGACAGGAGAGCAAAAAGCAAGAGCAGCCAGAGGAGCTAGAGGGTCATGAAGAAGGCGAGACAGAGGACCCAGACACACCGTGGCAGTATGCAGTGGAGATGGAGGCAGGGAGTCTTTCCGAGTCACTTGCACAAATGGCACGATGTGTAGTGACCGCCGTATTGTCACCATTCAGCAGCGGGATGACTTCTGGCTCTCCACCTTATTGGACCCTTGCTTCCGGCACAAAATTGGGGCCTTTTTTACACCCACTGACAGGGAGGACAAACTAACCTACTACAGAGACATCCTAAGTAGTCAGTTGGCTGATGCCTATCGGCTCCATCGTCCATCCTCTGACAGGTCTGACTCGGGGGGCCCTCTGTGCTCACCTTCCACTGCCATGGCTGCTTGGGAGGGGTGGGGTCATGGAGCAGTACCAGCTCCATCAGCAGCAGCCTTAGTCTACAGTCACTGATGAGTGTTACGCCGAGCGCTCCGGGTCCCCGCTCCTCCCCGGAGCGCTCGCTTCACTCTCTCCGCTGCAGCGCTCCGGTCACGTCCTCTGACCCGGGGCGCTGCGATCCCGCTGCCAGCCGGGATGCGATTCGCGATGCGGGTAGCGCCCGCTCGCGATGCGCACCCCGGCTCCCCTACCTGACTCGCTCCCCGTCTGTTCTGTCCCGGCGCGCGCGGCCCCGCTCCCTAGGGCGCGCGCGCGCCGGGTCTCTGCGATTTAAAGGGCCACTGCGCCGCTGATTGGCGCAGTGGTTCCAATTAGGGTAATCACCTGTGCACTTCCCTATATTACCTCACTTCCCTTGCACTCCCTTGCCGGATCTTGTTGCCTTAGTGCCAGTGAAAGCGTTCCTTGTGTGTTCCTTGCCTGTGTTTCCAGACCTTCTGCCGTTGCCCCTGACTACGATCCTTGCTGCCTGCCCCGACCTTCTGCTACGTCCGACCTTGCTTCTGCCTACTCCCTTGTACCGCGCCTATCTTCAGCAGCCAGAGAGGTGAGCCGTTGCTAGTGGATACGACCTGGTCACTACCGCCGCAGCAAGACCATCCCGCTTTGCGGCGGGCTCTGGTGAAAACCAGTAGTGGCTTAGAACCGGTCCACTAGCACGGTCCACGCCAATCCCTCTCTGGCACAGAGGATCCACTACCTGCCAGCCGGCATCGTGACAGTAGATCCGGCCATGGATCCCGCTGAAGTTCCTCTGCCAGTTGTCGCTGACCTCACCACGGTGGTCGCCCAGCAGTCACAACAGATAGCGCAACAAGGCCAACAGCTGTCTCAACTGACCGTTATGCTACAACAGTTACTACCACAGCTTCAGCAGTCATCTCCTCCGCCAGCTCCTGCACCTCCTCCGCAGCGAGTGGCCGCTCCTGGGATACGCTTATCCTTGCCGGATAAATTTGATGGGGACTCTAAGTTTTGCCGTGGCTTTCTTTCCCAATGTTCCCTGCATCTGGAGATGATGTCGGACCTGTTTCCCACTGAAAGGTCTAAGGTGGCTTTCGTAGTCAGTCTTCTGTCCGGAAAAGCCCTGTCATGGGCCACACCGCTCTGGGACCGCAATGACCCCGTCACTGCCTCTGTACACTCCTTCTTCTCGGAAATCCGAAGTGTCTTTGAGGAACCTGCCCGAGCCTCTTCTGCTGAGACTGCCCTGTTGAACCTGGTCCAGGGTAATTCTTCCGTTGGCGAGTATGCCGTACAATTCCGTACACTTGCTTCAGAATTGTCCTGGAATAATGAGGCCCTCTGCGCGACCTTCAAAAAAGGCCTATCCAGCAACATTAAAGATGTTCTGGCCGCACGAGAAATCCCTGCTAATCTACATGAACTCATTCACCTAGCCACTCGCATTGACATGCGTTTTTCTGAAAGGCGCCAGGAACTCCGCCAAGATATGGACTCTGTTCGCACGAGGCGTTTCGTCTCCTCGGCTCCTCTCTCCTCTGGTCCCCTGCAATCTGTTCCTGTGCCTCCCGCCGTGGAGGCTATGCAGGTCGACCGGTCTCGCCTGACACCTCAAGAGAGGACACGACGCCGTATGGAGAACCTCTGCCTGTACTGTGCTAGTACCGAACACTTCCTGAGGGATTGTCCTATCCGTCCTCCCCGCCTGGAAAGACGTACGCTGACTCCGCACAAAGGTGAGACAGTCCTTGATGTCTACTCTGCTTCTCCACGTCTTACTGTGCCTGTGCGGATGTCTGCCTCTGCCTTCTCCTTCCCTGCTGTGGCCTTCTTGGACTCTGGATCTGCAGGAAATTTTATTTTGGCCTCTCTCGTCAACAGGTTCAACATCCCGGTGACCAGTCTCGCCAGACCCCTCTACATCAATTGTGTAAATAATGAAAGATTGGACTGTACCATACGTTTCCGCACGGAGCCCCTTCTTATGAGCATCGGATCTCATCATGAGAGGATTGAACTTTTGGTCCTCCCCAATTGCACCTCGGAAATTCTCCTTGGACTTCCCTGGCTTCAACTTCATTCCCCTACCCTGGATTGGTCCACTGGGGAGATCAAGAGTTGGGGGTCCTCTTGTTCCAAGAACTGTCTAAAACCGGTTCCCAGTAACCCTTGCCGTAACTCTGTGGTTCCTCCAGTAACCGGTCTCCCTAAGGCCTATATGGACTTCGCGGATGTTTTCTGCAAAAAACAAGCTGAGACACTACCTCCTCACAGGCCTTATGATTGCCCTATCGACCTCCTCCCGGGTACTACTCCACCCCGGGGCAGAATTTATCCTCTCTCTGCCCCAGAGACTCTTGCCATGTCCGAATACGTCCAGGAGAATCTAAAGAAGGGCTTTATCCGTAAATCCTCCTCTCCTGCCGGAGCCGGATTTTTCTTTGTGTCCAAAAAAGATGGCTCCCTACGTCCTTGCATTGACTACCGCGGTCTTAATAAAATCACGGTTAAGAACCGCTACCCCTTACCCCTCATCTCTGAACTCTTTGATCGCCTCCAAGGTGCCCACATCTTCACTAAATTGGACTTAAGAGGCGCCTATAACCTCATCCGCATCAGAGAGGGGGACGAGTGGAAAACGGCATTTAACACCAGAGATGGACACTTTGAGTATCTGGTCATGCCCTTTGGACTGTGCAACGCCCCTGCCGTCTTCCAAGACTTTGTCAATGAAAATTTTCGTGATCTGTTATACTCCTGTGTTGTTGTATATCTGGACGATATCCTAATTTTTTCTGCCAATCTAGAAGAACACCGCCAGCATGTCCGTATGGTTCTTCAGAGACTTCGTGACAACCAACTCTATGCCAAAATTGAGAAATGTCTGTTTGAATGCCAATCTCTTCCTTTTCTAGGATATTTGGTCTCTGGCCAGGGACTACAGATGGATCCAGACAAACTCTCTGCCGTCTTAGATTGGCCACGCCCCTCCGGACTCCGTGCTATCCAACGCTTTTTGGGGTTCGCCAATTATTACAGGCAATTTATTCCACATTTTTCTACCATTGTGGCTCCTATCGTGGCTTTAACCAAAAAAAGTGCTGATCCCAAGTCCTGGCCTCCTCAAGCAGAAGACGCCTTTAAATGACTCAAGTCTGCCTTTTCTTCGGCTCCCGTCCTCTCCAGACCTGACCCTTCCAAACCCTTCCTATTGGAGGTTGATGCCTCCTCAGTGGGAGCTGGAGCTGTTCTTCTACAAAAAAATTCTTCCGGGCATGCTGTCACTTGTGGTTTTTTCTCTAGGACCTTCTCTCCAGCGGAGAGGAACTACTCCATCGGGGATCGAGAGCTTCTAGCCATTAAATTAGCACTTGAGGAATGGAGGCATCTGCTGGAGGGATCAAGTTCTCCTGTTATTATCTACACCGACCACAAGAACCTCTCCTACCTCCAGTCTGCCCAACGGCTGAATCCTCGCCAGGCCCGGTGGTCTCTGTTCTTTGCCCGATTTAATTTCGAGATTCACTTTCGTCCTGCCGATAAGAACATTAGGGCCGATGCTCTCTCTCGTTCCTCGGATGCCTCAGAAGTTGATCTCCCTCCGCAACACATCATTCCACCTGACTGCCTGATCTCCACTTCTCCTGCCTCCATCAGGCAGACTCCTCCAGGGAAGACCTTTGTTTCTCCACGCCAACGCCTCGGAATCCTCAAATGGGGTCACTCCTCCCATCTCGCAGGTCATGCGGGCATCAAGAAATCTGTGCAACTCATCTCCCGCTTCTATTGGTGGCCGACTCTGGAGACGGATGTTGGGGACTTTGTGCGAGCCTGCACTATCTGTGCCCGGGATAAGACTCCTCGCCAGAAGCCCGCTGGTTTTCTTCATCCTCTGCCTGTCCCCGAACAGCCTTGGTCTCTGATTGGTATGGATTTTATTACTGATTTACCCCCTTCCCGTGGCAACACTGTTATTTGGGTGGTCGTTGATCGATTCTCCAAAATGGCACATTTCATCCCTCTTCCTGGTCTTCCTTCTGCGCCTCAGTTGGCTAAACAATTTTTTGTACACATTTTTCGTCTTCACGGGTTGCCTACGCAGATTGTCTCGGATAGAGGTGTCCAATTCGTGTCTAAATTCTGGAGGGCTCTCTGTAAACAACTCAAGATTAAATTAAATTTTTCCTCTGCATATCATCCCCAGTCCAATGGACAAGTAGAAAAAATTAACCAGATCTTGGGTGATTATTTGCGACATTTTGTTTCCTCCCGCCAGGATGACTGGGCAGATCTCCTTCCATGGGCCGAATTCTCGTATAACTTCAGGGTCTCTGAATCTTCCTCCAAATCCCCATTTTTCGTGGTGTACGGCCGTCACCCTCTTCCCCCCCTCCCTACCCCCTTGCCCTCTGGTCTGCCCGCTGTGGATGAAATTTCTCGTGACCTTTCCATTATATGGAGAGAGACCCAAAATTCTCTCTTACAGGCTTCTTCACGCATGAAGAGGTTCGCGGATAAGAAAAGAAGAGCTCCCCCCGTTTTTTCCCCTGGAGACAAGGTATGGCTCTCCGCTAAATATGTCCGCTTCCGTGTCCCTAGCTACAAGTTGGGACCACGCTATCTTGGTCCTTTCAAAATTTTGTGTCAAATTAATCCTGTCTCTTATAAACTTCTTCTTCCTCCTTCTCTTCGTATCCCTAATGCCTTTCACGTCTCTCTTCTCAAACCACTCATCCTCAACCGTTTTTCTCCCAAATCTGTTCCTCCCACTCCTGTTTCCGGCTCCTCGGACGTCTTCTCGGTCAAGGAAATTTTGGCTGCCAAAAAGGTCAGAGGGAAATTTTTTTTTTTAGTAGACTGGGAGGGTTGTGGTCCTGAAGAGAGATCCTGGGAACCTGAGGACAACATCCTTGACAAAAGTCTGCTCCTCAGGTTCTCAGGCTCCAAGAAGAGGGGGAGACCCAAGGGGGGGGTACTGTTACGCCGAGCGCTCCGGGTCCCCGCTCCTCCCCGGAGCGCTCGCTTCACTCTCTCCGCTGCAGCGCTCCGGTCACGTCCTCTGACCCGGGGCGCTGCGATCCCGCTGCCAGCCGGGATGCGATTCGCGATGCGGGTAGCGCCCGCTCGCGATGCGCACCCCGGCTCCCCTACCTGACTCGCTCCCCGTCTGTTCTGTCCCGGCGCGCGCGGCCCCGCTCCCTAGGGCGCGCGCGCGCCGGGTCTCTGCGATTTAAAGGGCCACTGCGCCGCTGATTGGCGCAGTGGTTCCAATTAGGGTAATCACCTGTGCACTTCCCTATATTACCTCACTTCCCTTGCACTCCCTTGCCGGATCTTGTTGCCTTAGTGCCAGTGAAAGCGTTCCTTGTGTGTTCCTTGCCTGTGTTTCCAGACCTTCTGCCGTTGCCCCTGACTACGATCCTTGCTGCCTGCCCCGACCTTCTGCTACGTCCGACCTTGCTTCTGCCTACTCCCTTGTACCGCGCCTATCTTCAGCAGCCAGAGAGGTGAGCCGTTGCTAGTGGATACGACCTGGTCACTACCGCCGCAGCAAGACCATCCCGCTTTGCGGCGGGCTCTGGTGAAAACCAGTAGTGGCTTAGAACCGGTCCACTAGCACGGTCCACGCCAATCCCTCTCTGGCACAGAGGATCCACTACCTGCCAGCCGGCATCGTGACAATGAGTACCTTTCTTCACCCGCATAGTGAAGCAACTCATAAGCAGTAGGTAGACATGGAGCAGGACCTGAACCAGCAGGTGGTGGCATACCTTGACATGCCCATGCCAACATACCTTGAAGATCCGCTGAATTTCTGGGCAGCCAAACTTGATTTGTAGCCGCAAATAGCAAAGCTTTCCCTGGAAAAGCTGTCCTGCCCAGCCAGTAGTGTGCCATTAGAGCTGGTGTTTAGTGCAGCAGGGGCCATAGTCACCCCAATGAGAACTCGTCTGTCCACGAAAAATGTTGAGAGACTGACCTTTGTGAAGATGAATCAGGCATGGATCAGCCAGGATTTCCACCCACCAATGCCTGATGCATCAGAGTAGATTGACCCTGGTGCCACCCAACACTTCACAAATATGGATAGTCCAAAACAGGTTTAAGGCGCTGCTCCTTAGTTACAAACATTCCTCCGCATCAGACCTTTTTTCACCCACCTTCGTCACCGGGTACTGGTATTGCCACCCACTGCACCACTCTGTCACCGGGTCACTTTCAGGACTCCTTATGCTGCTGCTGCCACCTCCGGGCTGTCTCATTCTGCCACCATATGTTCTCCTCATGCTTCCACAACCTCCAGGCTGCATCCTTCAACCACCATATGTTCTCCTCGTGTTACCGCCAACTCTAGGCTGTGTCATTCAGCAGCTATGTGGTCACCTCATGCTGCCGCCAACTCCAGGCTGTGTCATTCAGCCACTATATGGTCTCCTCTTGCTGCCGCCAACACCAGGCTGTGCTATTCAGCCACTATATGGTCTACTCATGCTTCCGCCACCTCCAGGCTGTGTCATTAAGCCACTATATGTTCTCCTCATGCTGCCATAAACTCCAGGCTGTGTCATTCAGCCACTATATGGTTTCCTCTTGCTGCCGCCAACTCCAGGCTGTGCCATTCAGCCACTATATGGTTTCCTCATGCTGCCGCCAGCTCCAGGCTGTGTCATTCAGCCACTATATGGACTCCTCATGCTGCCACCAACTACAGGCTGTGTCATTCAGACACTATATGGTCTCCTCATGCTGCTTGTACATTACTTAAAAATATTTAAGGTAGCACTAGCTACCATAAAACTTCAATATAAAATTGGAAATTCATCTTTTAAGCTTCGGGATTGTGAAGCCCTATTGTCTCCTCATGCTGTTGTCAACTCCAGGCTGTGTCATTTAGCCACTATATGGTCTGCTCTTGCTGATGCAAACTCCAGGCTGTGTCATTCAGCCACTATATGGTCTCCTCATGCTTCCGCTAACTCCAGGCTGTGTCATTTAGCCACTATATGTTCTCCTAATGCTGCTGGGACATTACCTAAACATTTTTATGGTAGCAATAGCTACCATAAATATTCAATTTAAATTTGAAAATTCATCTTTTAATCTAAGGGATTGTGAGGCCCTATGGTCTCCTCATGCTGCCTCCAACTCCAGGCTCTGTCATTCAGCCGCTATATGGTCTGCTCATGCTGCTGGGACATTACCTAAACATTTTTATGGTAGTACTAGCTACCATAAATCCTCAATTTTAATTTGAAAATTCATCTTTTAATCTTAGGGATTGTGAAGCCCTATGGTCTTCACATGCTGCTGCCAAGTCCAGGCTGTGTTATTTGGACACTATATGGTCTCCTTATGGTGCTGGGACATTACCTAAACATTTTTATGGTAGCACTAGCTACCATAAATCCTCAATTTAAATTTGAAAATTCATCTTTTAATCTTAGGAATTGTGAGGCCGTATGGTCTCCTCATGCTGTCTCCAACTCCAGGCTCTGTCATTCAGCCACTATTTGGTCTCCTTATGCTGCTGGGACATTACCTAAACATTTTTATGGTAGCACTAGCTACCATAAATCCTCAATTTAAATTTGAAAATTCATCTTTTAATCTTAGGAATTGTGAGGCCGTATGGTCTCCTCATGCTGTCTCCAACTCCAGGCTCTGTCATTCAGCCACTATTTGGTCTCCTTATGCTGCTGGGACATTACCTAAACATTTTTATGGTAGCACTAGCTACCTTAAATCTTCAATTTAAATTAGAAAATTCATCTTTTTATCTTAGGGATTGTAAGGCCCTGTGGTCTCCTCATGCTGCCGCCAACTCTAGGCTGTGTCATTCAGCCACTATATGGTCTCCTCATGCTGCTGCCACATCTAGGCTATGTCATTGTGCCGCCATGTGACATGTGACCCCTTATTGGATTTGGCCTTTTGTAACCACACATTTTATTATTAAATCTTAAATTTAAATTTCAAAAAATCATAATGATAACAATGAACCATAACTGATTAAATGAAACGTTTGCACTTTCACAGTCAGGGGGTGCTGAGAGGCAGGGGCTGGAACAGGTGGTATCTTGCCTGGCAGAGGACCGCCAGCTCAATTTAAAGATACAAGTACGAGCTTTTTCACTGCAGCCACTTCCAGCTTTATGCACCCTCTTATCCAATGGTACAGAAGCTGAATGTGCTCCTTTCCAAGTTGCTGGTACTGCAGTCCCTTTCTTTTCAAGTGGACACTCAGAGTATGGGGGTGCACTGAGAGGCAGGGGCTGGAACAGGTGGTAGCTCGCATTGCGGCGGACCGCCAGCTTGATGCTCACCAGAATGGGTAATTAAAATATTTAAATAAATTCAAATTAAATAAAATAAAAATTACATAAAAAATCGGCCACATCCAGACGCTCTGTGCTTCTAATAGCGATGCCTGTAATCTGCATGTCATACTGAATAACAGTATTATTTCACTAACACAGCACACTCCCTATGCATGTTAGGACAAAGCAAAATGTTCTTCATCCCTATTGAGCCAGAAATAGCCGTTTTTAACAGTGATTTGCCGCGTATAAATTCGTACCGAACCGAACTTTTTCGGAAAATTTTCAAAAATTCGCTCATCTCTATTATTGATCAATAGGAATGCATAGATTCTCATGGTTGGCGCACATTAGATGGGTGTTGTACCTTGTCCCAGAAAAGCCTAAGATCTTGGGACAGGGAAGGCCAGGAAAGTAGAGAAAACTCACTGCCATGTTCTTGGATCTAATCCATGACTATATGACCTTTGTGGCATTGTTCTGCTGACAGTCTCCTTCTACTATAAGATAAAAAGCTGCCACGAAGGAGTGAACTTACTTGTTTAGCTACACTGACTATTTCAGCTGTACTGTCCAAACGTTCATCCAAAGATATCTGAGAAACCAGTGTGTGCCAAGAAAATATCACCCCTCTAAACCATTACGCCACCTCCACCAGTCTGAACTGCTGAGACCTGACAGGAAGGGGTCATCAATACATGCTGCTTGTACCCAATTCTGACCCTCCCATCAATATGATGCCACAGAGTTCTGGATCCATCTGACCAGGGACCCGATCATGCTAGATGTGGATTCATATGACCAGATCATGTTTCTCCATAGAGATGTGTATCCATCTGACCAGACCATGTTTCTCCATAGAGATGTGTATCCATCTGACCAGACCATGTTTCTCCATAGAGATGTGTATCTATCTGACCAGGCCATGTTTCTCCATAGAGATGTGTATCTATCTGACCAGACCATGTTCTTCAATGTTTTCCCACTGTTCAGTGACTCTGCTGTCTGTAAATGAGTAAAAATTGTGTCACTGAGCAGTGGTAAAACATTGCCTGGCCATATGAGCCCAGATCTCTATGGAGAAAAGTGGTCTTGTCAGATGGATCCACATCTCTATGGAGAAACATGGTCTGGTCAGCTCCAGGGCCATTGTGTCTTAGTCCCCTAAGACACAATGGCCCTGGAGTTGGTCGTTGGGAAATGTTGAGTTGCCCATTTAGACATTAGTTGGACAATGGTCTTACATTTGACCAGTTTCCTGACTGTGCTCCATCTGTTCATCAGAACAATTTCTGACACCCTCCTTTGAAGTACACATCATCCTCTTTTGCTGGATGTTTTAACTCAATCAGCTTCACTGAGAACCTAATTCAACATCCACTTGCTAGAATGAGACTATCATTGATGTAAAAGCTGGCTAGAAAATAACTTTTATTCTTGATCATTAAAATTAAATCAGAGATATTAAAATGACACAATAAACTAAACACAAGAACAAAGCAATCAAATATTTACACTGCTAATAAATGCAGCAGAAAGAAGCACTTTCCAGTTGTCAAAAGGCTCATCCTTTAGTCATGCATGGATTTCAATCCGGCCTATTCTTGCGGCTCTCTATGATCCATGTGGTGGCTTTTCGGTGGATACATCCTTTATTCAGGTGTCTTGCTACTGGGAAATAGTGCTGTAAAGATATATATGGACCTAAAGAATCCCCTAGAACACCCTCAAGGTGCAAAAATAATTAGTTTCTATTGTCTAAGACTACAGTGGTCCCTCAACATACAATGGTAATCCGTTCCAAACGGACCATCGTTTGTTGAAACCATCGCATGTTGAGGGATCCGTGCAACGTAAAGTATAGGACAGCGGTCTACAACCTGCGGACCTCCAGATGTTGAAAAACTACAGCACCCAGCATGCCCGGACAGCCAATGGCTGTCCGGGCATGCTGGGTGTTGTAGTTTTGCAACATCTGGAGGTCTGCAGGTTGTAGACCACTGTTAGAGGAAGTTGTACTCACCTGTCCCCGCCGCTCCGGACTGTCACCGCTCGTCACCGCTGCCTGGGATGTCGCCGTCCATCGCTGTCGCCGCGTCCCCGAGGTGTCCCCGACGCTCCGGCAAGGCCTCTGCTTCCCCGGCATCCACGCTCTCCGTCGCCGCCATCACGTCGCTACGCACGCTGCTCCTATTGGATGATGGAGAGCGCCGACAATGCAGGGGATCATGAAGAGGATGCGCCGGAGCCCCGAGGACAGGTAAGAGAGCCCCTGAAGCAATCTGCGCTGCCGGATAGTCGTTTATGCGATGGCCCCGACATGCAAAAGCATCGTATGTCGTCTGAGAGGCCATCGCATGTTGAAATTATCGTATGTCGGGGCCATCGTAGGTCGAGGGGTCACTGTACTGTCTCACAGTCTTTATTGTTCTAGAACTATTATCCCATTGTGTTTCCCTGTGTAGATACCATGGTTCATCAGGAGACTTTGAGTAGGGAGGAGACAGGTGTGTATATAAGGTATCCTGTCTAGTTCTACTGACAGGGGACTTAAAGAGGAACTACGGGATTGAAAAATGTATCCCCTATCCTAAGGATAGGGGGTAAGTTTCAGATCGCAGGGGGTCGAACCGCTGGGGCCCCCCACGATTTCCCGTATGGGGCCCCGGCTCTCTGGTTAGAGAGGGCGTGTTGACCACCGCACGAAGCAGCGGCCGACAAGCCCCCTCCATGCACTGCTATGGGAGAGCCGGAAATTGCCGAAGGCAGCGCTTCGACTCTCCCATAGCAGTAAATGGAGGGCGCGTGTCAGCCGCGCCTCGTGCGGTGGTCAACACACCATCTCTAACCAGAGAGCCGGGGCCCCGTACGGGAGATCGCGGGGGGCCCCAGCGGTCGGACCCCCCGCGATCTGAAACTTATCCCCTATTCTTAGGATAGGGGATAAAATGTTAAATCCCCTAGTTTTCCTTTAACACAGAATTCACCCAGGAATCCCATTTCAATAAGGTAAAAGGGCTCCCTTTCATCTCCATCAACACCTGGTCCATCAGCTGTTATGTCACGAAAATCACTATAGATGGCAACTATAGATTCCCCTTTAGGAAAAGTCCATCAAATGTGTCCTGTAGCTGCAAATAAGAATTCTACAACGTTGAGGAGGAATTGTGGACTTTTTCTGCCAATGTTTTTCGATGCATCAATATTTCTGGGATGCTTTCCGTGCAGCGCCCTCACACAATATGCTGTGGGTTGCACTCACTGGAGCAGAAGATCGTATCCGTTTTAGTTACATTCCCACTCATGTAAACATCCATCATAGTACATTTATCTCTAAGATTTCCTCAAAGGAGTTAATGGAATTCCTGAGACCTCAAACCCTGAAGATCAATACCGGACCTGAGAGATCTCCATGACAATAAGATAAAACACAACTATTAGTGGAATCCATATATTTCCATGTTTCATTACATCGCTTCCTTTTGTATCACAGGCAGGGGGGATTTGATCTTTACTGTGTTATCTACAGTTCTCTTCTGAAGTATCACATTTTCAAGAAAAATATGTGTATATATACATTTTTAAATTGAAATAGTTTACTTTTGCCATATTACCCGATATGAGGAAATTGACAATTGTGGTTAACAAATAATTTTCTTTTCTTTCTTTTAGCAAAATTCACATAATTTTCCCAAAAACATAAAAAGCTGCAGACATAGCACCAGATCTCTCTGTGTTTCTCTTGTAGCTCTCTTTATGATATTATATTTATGATATATAGAGATAGGGTCTTACATGTAGATGATTTAGGGCTCATTCACAGTAAATCATCTCTGTTGTTGTTATATTTCTTTTCTTCTTCATCTGATCCACATGCCAGGACTTCACTTTGTTATCAGATCCTCATTCTCTACATGAAGACTATAGTCATTTTAACCCTGCCAGACACTGTGCCCCCTGATATAACCCTACCAGACACTGTGCCCCCTTAATTTAACCCTGCCAAACTGCATGCACTCTGAAAATAATACTGCCACAAACAGATCCCACCCCTGTATTTTCTTTTCCATACCCCTCCGTCCCCCAGACCCCTAAGTCCCCCAGACCCCATAGTCTTCCTCCAGACCCATAATTCCCCTCCCTCTTAAGACCCTTAAGTCCCTCATGACACTCTGTCCTCCTCTTCCAGACCCCTCTGTCCCCCCAGACCCCTAAGCCCTCCTTCAGACCCCTCTGTCCTCCTCCTTCATACCCCCTAGTCCTCCTTCAGACCCCTCTGCCTGTGACATGCTGGGGCTTGTCATCGGGAAGGAGAAGTCACTTTTGGTGGAGTCAGTCCGTCACAATTGGTGGCAACGGTGGGATCTGACTTCTCCAGGATCGACACTGAGACCAGCCCAGCTGGGGGAGATACAGCCACTGGCTTGACCCCGGTCTCAGCAACTTACCCTGGCGAGGAAGAGCCTGTAAGGATGGAGGATTTCCGAAGAGAGGTGCAATGGTTCCTGGGTCTCTTCAAAGATCCTCCATGAGAGAGTGTGAACAGGGTCCTTACACAGCTGACACAACTCCGTATAGCGAAGCTGCAGTATGCCATGGAAGAGATGTCCATGCAAGAGAGAGCCTTAATTCGCTTGCAGATTTGGGAAGTTGTTCTCGAGGAATCGGTGAGAAGCCGAGCACAAGTCCTGCCCACCCCAGAACAGCGCTTCAGGGAACAGGTCCACTTGTGGCTTCGCTACCTCAGAGAGCAACCCACGGGCAGCGAAATGGTTGAGTTGCACAGATTGCTGCAGAAAGAAATGGAGCTCGTGGCTCATTACCGTGCCCTGTACTGGTGTGAGGGGGATTTCTACGGTCACGAGCCATGTACAGCTGAGGAAACCAGCACAGATGAGACGGCTGGTCTCTGTCTTCCCCTTCCCCTGGATTGCACAACGGACCGCGGCGCTCTAGCAGCATCCGGTCAGGACACCAGGGTGGAAGCACCAGTATTAGGACTGAGTTCTGCTACACTCTGTCCAGCATCAGGCACCAGTGCCAGCTCTACAGCTACAGAGGGGTCAGTGATCCCTGTACCAGTCCTCCCTGGATCGCAGGCAGTTGGCCTGGATCCACAGAGACTGTTTAACAGCATAGGAGCAAGCACAGACGGTGCGGCTCCCCAAATGGAGAATTTTACGCCGGGAGAGGGAGCGGTCGGCTCATCTCCCCAGCGCAAGAGGTTGCAACCAGATGAGGAGGCAGTTGACCTCCCTCTCCACCTACTGAGCACAGCCCCAGCTGGAGCGCCGGCTTCAGGGCAGAGTCCTTCTATACTCTGCTCAACGACGAATACTGCAGCTACAGAGGGAACCGTGATCCCTACACTGGTACAGCCAGGATCGCAAGCAGTCAGCCTGGATCCCCAGCGGCTTGTTAACGGTACTGGTGAAAGCACAGTTGGTGCAGCTCCCCCGCTGCAGAATTCCATATTGGGAGATGTAGTGGTCGGTTTACCTCCCCAGCGCCAGACATTGCAAACAGGTGAGAAGGTAGTCGACCTTCCTCTCCACCTAGTGATCACTTCTCCAGCTGAAGTGCCAGCATCAGGGCAGAGTTTTGCTACAATCTGCCTAGCACTGAAGACTGCCGGCAGGTCTGCAGTTACGTATGGGACTGTGATCCCCGCATCGGTCCAGTCAGGATCCCAGACGGTTGACCTGGATTCCCAGCGGCTGTAGAACAGTACAGGGGTAGGCACAGTCGGTGCGGCTCCTCAGTGGCAGATATTGCAACCGAGTGAGGAAGCAGTCGGCCCCCTGCCCCTTCAACTGGTGACAGATGGAGTTTTCCTTTGGGAAAGGTTGCTTGGGAGGGGCTCGGAAGCTAGCCTCCTTCCCACAGACTATGGGCCAGGCCAGGCCTTCCCCCTCTCCTGACCAGGGAGGGGGGAAAAGCAGAAACATTTTCTGAGAGGAGCCCCAGTAAGCATCATACAGGGTTTGCTGGTGTTGGATTACATTGTTGCCGCACACCCCAACCAAGAGGAGGACCAGGACAATTGCGTCTGGTGGTTGAAGCCCGGACAGCCCCAAGTGGATCCGTTGGGATCGCACCGGGTCTGCCATCTTAAAAGGGGGAGCACTGTGACGGATCCTAGAGTCACCCTATCTACCTGGATGGACTTTAGGACATCACTATTTGTACCCCTCAGTTGATGTTGTCCAGTGACATAAAGTTCATAGTTAAAATACTTTTATTTACTGTTTTCATACACTTTCTGCACACGGTCCACTTTCTGTGCACAATACACCTTTTTGCACATGGTCTACCTTTTGCACACAGTCCACCTCCTTTACACAATACACCTTTTGCACATGGTTCACATTTTGCACACGGTCCACTTTTGCACACGGTTCACCTTTTGTACAATACACTTATTCTACACATGCTTCTCCTTTTTGCACACAGTCCAACTTCTGCACACCTCCACCTTTTGCACTCAAGGCCCTGTATAGGTAGAGCTAATCAACTTTATTGGATTATCTTCCAGACTGTCTGTCACCTGTATTGTCTTTACTGACCCTTCCCCCCTGTGATGTCCTGCCTATAAAAGAAGACACTTGTTCCACAATAAAGAGTTCAGATTTTATACCTGAAGACTGGTGTTGCCTGGTTCTTTGGGTACAAGGATGCAATAATCGCTAGTTCTGCCTGGGGATATTGCCTGTGATATGCTGGGGCTTGTCATCGGGAAGGAGAAGTCACTTTCAGATGTCAACCAAAACATTTTTAGCTGTCAGCTGTCTGTCCATGCAAGCTATAGCAGTGAGCTATCTCCTCATGGTACAAAAGAATCAAGAAATCCAACACACCCGATCCTTCTCTTCCTTAACATCATCTATCAGGAGAGAGTTGGGAGGCCCCCATACAGTTGACCTGTTCTGCCGAAATTGGAGGGTTTGACCAATTTCTTCTTAATGTGTATTGGGACTTTTGAAATGGAAGGATCATCCACAGGATAGGGGAAAGTGTCTGATCGCGGGGGGTCCGAATGCTGGCACCCCCCACAATCTTCTGTATGGGGCCTCGACTCTGCCGTGGCTCTCATGTGCAGGAGGCGTGTCATCCGCAGCATAACGCCACGGCCGAGACACCCCTTCCATGTATCTCTATGGGAGAGGCGGAGATGCACGTTCATTCCCACCTCTCCTATAGAGCTGTATGTGGGGGCCCTGTCGTCGACCTCAGTGAGGTCGAAGACACAGGCATTACCAGCGCACAGGTATGGCAATGCTGGGTCCCCGTACGGGAGAACGCGTCTTACACTGCAGTACTCCTTTAACCAAGGTGGACTCACGGTGATAAATAGGATCCTTCCAATTTTTTAAGTCAATGAAAAATTTGTATTGTTCTTTTAGAAGACCCAAAGGGTTTTGTGGCCCCCATCTATTGGCAAAATCTGCATGTCTATGGCAAGGTACAACAGAATTTGAGCTTACAGTAAGGCGAGCAGTGAGATTTATTAGTCTTTCTTTTTGGCTCGTATGTTGTGTTCCAAGACAGGGTTCCTGTAGGAAATAGAATTGAATGCCTTCCACATAGGGGTGTCTTCTGCTGGATCTTTGGACACACTGAAGGATCCTCTGGTACTCCTTGAACCAGTCAAGTCTTGTTCATACCAGAACGATGTAATATCCGTGCACACTATTTCTATATTCCAAAAAGATAATTTCATATATCTTCTACCTTTTCCTCGCCAACATATCTTCACTGTGCCATCTCCATAAACTTCCCCTGTTGCTTTGCCCCATTCAGTTAGTAGATGTAGCAGGAGAAAGGAGAACAATGACATCTGATTCCTTACGGAGTCAGTAATTGGGACTGAGGCATGATCTGAAGATGTTCAAAAATAGCATCCCCTGTCAAGCACAATATCTCCATTCAGCAGAATAGCCAGGAAGGAATATCAAAAGCAAGGCCCCAACCACGGCCAATGATCAAATTCCATATAAGTCACCTCTTACAGGTCCAATGGAGACCAATTAATTCCCAGAGGTAGAACACAAACCCCTCAAAACAATATGCATTGTCTTCTCACTTATCGAGCTGTCGGATACCTTCTTATAATCTATTTAAGTGTTTGCGATACATCAGAATCTAAGATCAAGATGATCAAATGTTGTTCATTCTCCAGCCTCATGAAAGGAACATCTGTCCTCTTCTGATTAGCTTGGCTGCAAAGGCCACATTGTGAAAGGGCAAAGCATTTCTGGATCCACGTGGGGCCACTTTATTTAAAGTGTTGGCTATGGAGTTGACCAAGCTTCTTAAGGCCCTTTTGCCGACACTTACTGTTCAACAGGTTCACCAATTAAAGAGAAGGCTTTGATGGCCCCTAAAAGAATGGACAGAGCAAGCCCTACGTTCTGGCCTCATGGAAGCTATCAAAGAGTCCGGAATACAAAAGGCAAACCTTCATATCTAAACATTCCCAACAGTGGACCTGACCCACTGTTTAACTTTAAAGGGTCCCCTTTAGCAGCAAGTGCAAAAACATTATCCCATTATTTTATTATTTTTTCTATTTTTTTTTTTTCACATTTTGTTTCAGAGATCCGTAAAGATGAAAGCAATAAGGGGAGAATGTTTAAGAAATAGCAACACATCTTAAAGCACCTTGCAGTGTCAGGAGCCTGACCTGGCGGAGGCGTGGACTCTGTTTCTACAGCACGGCGTGTCCTCCTGATTGATATTGGTCCCTATTGTGTAATGCTACAAAATACTGAAGCACAACAGGGCATTGAAATCACACAATTACATTTCTCAGATGTGATGAGAAGCAGGAAATCGATGGATGTTCAATTTGAGGGTAATAATATGTTCCCTAGAGTTCATTGTTACTTCCATAATATTATTTTTTTAATCTGTCTTTCACCTCCTATCCTGAAAGCTTTTCCAAGCCGAAATTCAATCAGCCAATGACTTGATTGGGGGGAAATTGTGTACAATGTTATTGCCGGCTAATGGATTTTTTTTGTTTTGTCCTTTTTGTCATTACATCAAAATAAATCACGAGACGCACTGGATATAAGGTTTCCTAATGGATGAAGAGCGACTCTGTGAAAAGATCATCCGGTGACTCGGAAAACAATTACAATTGTTTTTGAAATTTTTCTAATGACCCAAAATGTGTAAATAACTCACTTATCTCCTTACGCTGCGTCCTCGACTTTGAACCGCAAGATCTTTTACTCCGGGTCTTTGGTCGTCTTGGGACTGTCTTGAGCGTTTGTTTTGGTAAAATATTATGTTTTGCAAGGAATTAGCATTTTATTTTGTTTTCATAAGAATAAACAAACTGAAAGTCGATGCCTGATGTCATCCGTGTCGCAGCTTGTGCACGAGAACAGATCTGATATTGTTACGCATTTGTCCTCAGAGAACCTTAGAGTTCAAGATATCGCCAATAAATAGAAAGGTATTCAGCGTTCAGCTGACAGATATCTTTCTCCATCCCTACAAACACATGTACGCTCCACTTGACTGAGTGTAAAGGTATTCTGACATGTGGTAGGAAAAAAAGGTGCTACCAGACACAACTGGTGGTAGCTATTCTCCTAAAGAACAATAGGATCAGGCATGTTAAATTCCAATATAAACCTTCTCTTCTGAACATCTGTCATCTGGGGAAAGTTGTCAAGGCCACCATACACATAAGATAGTCAGCCAATCTTGCCAAAAGCAGCAGGTTTGGCTGTTGTTGTCAGGTGTATGGCCACCTGTACCTGTCATATCACAGAAAAAATTATGTTTATATATGTTTCTCACTAGGTCATGCAGATGCTTTAAATGTCTATTTTATGTATCTAGCTTCTGTATTTGGCTAGCAAATCCCTCTGTTCCGACACTCACTCATTCTGACATCCACTGCTCAGGAAGGACGTGTCAGAGGCAAGCACTGAGCCCGCCGTTACTCAACATGCATTAACTTCCTCCCTGAGTCTGCTGTGATGAGCTGGGTCTCTTCATCCACTCACTGCAGGCTGCTCTGTAACCCTCTCCTCTCTATTTTCATGCTGCAGTCTAATAGGACGGGAGTGAGCACAGAGGAGTGCTAGTCCCACCCTCACTCACCATGGATTGACTTCCTCCCTGAGTCTGCTGTGTTGTGCTGGGTCTCTTCATCCAATCACTGCAGGCTGCTTTGTAACTCCCTCCTCTCTGTTTTCTTGCTGCAGTCTGACAGAACAGGAGTGAGCACAGAGGAGTGCAAGTCCTGCCCTTACATATTGGACTTTGTCCCTGACGGTGCTTCAGCTTGGATGGGAATGATTCTGCAGCTAGACAGGATTATGTTCTGGATGGTATAGGGACCCCTAGTGGTCTTTTTAATATACCATGATTTCTATAAAAAGGAGATAAACATTTTCTCATGAAGTATATTAGAAAGGTTAAAGGGTACTCCTGTGAAAAACTTTTTTTTTTTTTTTTAAATCAACTGGTGCCAGAAAGTTAAACAGATTTGTAAATTACTTCTATTAAAAAATCTTAATCCTTTCTGTACTTATTAGCTGCTGAATACTACAGTGGAAATTCTTTTCCATTTGAAACACAGAGCTGTCTGCTGACATCATGAGCACAGTGCTATCTGCTGACATCTCTATCCATTTTAGGAACTGTCCAGAGTAGGAGAAAATTCCCATAGCAAACATATGCTGCTCTGGACAGTTCCTAAAATGGACAGAGATGTCAGCAGAGAGCACTGTGCTCA
Organism: Hyla sarda; assembly: GCF_029499605.1. Classification (NCBI taxonomy): domain Eukaryota; kingdom Metazoa; phylum Chordata; class Amphibia; order Anura; family Hylidae; genus Hyla; species Hyla sarda. The sequence goes on from NC_079191.1 coordinate 416,973,268, forward strand.
TGATGTCAGCAGACAGCTCTGTGTTTCAAAAAGAAAAGAATTTCCGCTGTAGTATTCAGCAGCTAATAAGTACTGGAAGGATTAAGATTTTTTTTAATAGAAGTCATTTACAAATCTGAGATAAATGGAAATGTGTGTGCAGCTCACAACCTTGTATCCGAGGTTAAATTGTGGTTGACAAATCGGTCCCCACTGACTGAGTAAAATAAATTTAGAAACAAAATTTCAACCACCTCTCAATGATACCACCCTACTGGGTGCACAGTGAAAAAATGGTTTGAAGACAGTTTGTTTGAACAAAGCAAAAAATATTTATTAAAATACAATTGTAAATTTATTCAATTCAAAAACATTTGAACAGAGCAATATTGAACATAGTTGATTACCATAGGGCCCTAATGGTATATATTCATAGTAATATATGAGGCACTGCAGTTGTAAATAATGGCCGACTATCCGGATTGTACTGTTAAACCGGCAATTTGAATATCTGGTTGTAAAGTCCTTTGTGTGGATTGGACTAAAAATGCCTGTAGTCTCTATGGAGATGAATAATGCTCACCGTGTCCGCTGGTCCCATATTGCGACGGGACGAAAATGATGGGAATAGCAGTTCTACTTCACAAGCAGAGCGTTGATTTCGGCTTGGTTTGGGAGCGGTGATATAGCAGATGGCTCCCATGCCGGAGGTCCGTAGCTGCGGCGTGCGGCTGTTGTGATGTCGGACCCTTGCTAGCTTACTCCGGTGGAAATTAGACTCCTTCCTCAGTAGGCAAATTTTGTAAGGTTACAAAATTTGCCTACTGAGGAAGGGATCTAATTGCAGTACCCTGAAACGCGTCTAGGCTTAAGACTTTGTCTGAACAGAGCACTACAAAGACGCACTGCCTATTCAGAAGCCGACTGAATCTAAACCAGCCGCCTACAGACTCGCTGCTCCAGCCGCGATTTCTATCCATCTGACGCATTCACCTGCTTCTGATTCTACCTTACATGCCTTGCATGCTGCCACCACAGCGAGCATTAGCATTAGTAAGTTAGCAAGGGTCCGACATCACAACAGCCGCACGCTGCAGCTACGGACCTCCGGCATGGGAGCCATCTGCTATATCACCGCTCCCAAACCAAGCCGAAATCAACGCTCTGCTTGTGAAGTAGAACTGCTATTCCCATCATTTTCGTCCCGTCGCAGTACGGGACCAGCGGACAAGGTGAGCATTATTCATCTCCATAGAGACTACAGGCATTTTTAGTCCAATCCACACAAAGGACTTTACAACCAGATATACAAATTGCCGGTTTAACAGTACAATCCAGATAGTCGGCCATTATTTACAACTGCAGTGCCTCATATATTACTATGAATATATACCATTAGGGCCCTATGGTAATCAACTATATTCAATATTTCTCTGTTCAAATGTTTTTGAATTGAATAATTTTATAATTGTATTTTAATAAATATGTTTTGTATTGTTCAAACAAACTGTCTTCAAACCATTTTTTCACTGTGCACCCAGTAGGGTGGTATCCTTGAGGGGTGGTTGAAATTTTGTTCCTAATTTACAAATCTGTTTAACTTTCTGGCACCAGTTGATAAAAAAAAAAGTTTTCCACCGGAGCACAACATAAAAAGTTTTGATTCTTACAGTACCCAGTTAATTATAGAAGTTGGTGGTAAGAAAGATGTAGATCCATGTTGGTTATTCCGGCACATTCAGGCAGCGTACCATAGAGGCAAACTATGCAGCTGTTATGGGGCCCAGACCTGGTTTGTCCTATGCTCTAATGGGACTGGAGGGGCAGTTTGATTTTTACTCTGGAGTGTCCCCTTTTCTATGTATACAGTACCACTGTCTGGATTGATAGATTTCCCAAATGTAGATGGAAGGGTACCTATACAGTGCGAGTTTATAGAAAGGGCATGTGTCCTGGGCCTTCTTCCCTTTGGAAAACTTGGGGTCCTGCACTATTAAGTGGCTTGGTTGTCTCCATAAGCTAACTCCATGGACCTTAGTGGAAAAGGCAACTGGCATGACAAGCCACTTACCCTATATTTGTGACCATGATAGTAAGTTTGGTTGAGTCAAGGTCCTAAAAGTGGGACATTCCTATGACTTAGTAAGTGGCCCTCGATGATTGAATCTGGGATAATACTGCAGTATACAGCATGTTCAGCTGGACCACACACATCATCAGGGAGCTGCCTTGTCAGGGCAGACAAGAAGGCGCCAAGCACCGTGTCATCAGGTGTTGTCTTGAGCCAAACAGGATTCTGGGAAAGGCCCGAGACAACAGTCATCTAGAGTCCAGAGAAATGCTGAACCTGGGGGGACCATGAAATCACAAAACGGGGTTGATCCACCCCACACAGGTAAGGCAAGTAAAGCACTTAAAGGGGTACTCTGCCCCTAGACATCTTATTAAGATGTCTGATCGTGGGGGTCCTGCCACTGGGGACCCCCCAATCTCCCTGCTGCACCCGGCATTCGTTTAGAGCGTCTGGTGCAGCGCCGGAGGCTCGTGATGTCAAGGTCACTCCCACTCGTTAGGTCACGGCCACGCCCCCTCAATGCAAGTCTGTGGGAGAGGGCGTGATGGACATCATGACCCCTCCCATGGACTTGCATTGAGGGGGCGTGGCCTTGACATCACGAGCAGGGCGTGGCCATAACGTCACGAGCCTCCACCCCGCATCGCCAGTCATCCGGCACGGAGCGAAGTTCGCTCCGTGCACCAGATGTCTGGGGTGCCACAGCCGAGATCGTGGGGGGTCCTCACAGTGGGACCTCCACAATCAGACATCTTATCCCCTATCCTTTGGATAGGGAATAAGATGTCTAGGGGCAGAGTTCCCCTTTAAGACATAACTTGTCATCCCAGGCACAAATGTGAAAAGTTAAGAAAACTTGGATAACCCCTTTAACACTGCAGTATACAACATCTGCACCTTTTTGCAGCTTTGTAAATGACCCTTTAAGGTTAAATCTGGGATAACACCTTAGTATACATCACCTCCACATTTCTGCAGCTTTATGAATGACCCTCTACGGTTGATTGTGAATAAGCAATGTAGTATACAACACCTACACCCCCCTGCAGCTTTATGAATGCCCCTCTATGTATGAATGTGTGATGTCCCAGTACAGGACATGGTCCTGCACTGCACTTAGGCCCTGTCAGGTTGAGTCCCACAGTGACCTGGGCCTCTACTGCGGTGTCTTCCCTGCTGTTACTATACTGTCATTTAATGCAATAGGATTATAGTCAGTATATTAATGTGTAGTCAGTATAAAGAACCTGTGAGAGGTAATATAAAGGACCTGTGAAATGTCACATGTTATGTTTATGTTATCACGTGTTACCCAGAGGGCACCAGGTTAACACATGACCCGTAGCTTGACCAATGGGCTTTGGCTCAGCCCCCTCTATATAAGGGGGCGGCCATTACAATTCTCTTATTTTATTCTCTTTCTGCTAAGGACAGCAAAGCACAGACACCGCAGATCCTGTGTCCAGTACACCCGGAGGCCACAAAGCCTGCACACCAGCCACATTGTCAGTAAGTCATCTCATCTATGTCTGCTGTCTCTACTAAATTCAAGACACTGATCAAGTCTATTCTAGTCTGCATGGCTGAACTAAAGTCTATTACAATAACTACAAGTCCCAGCAAGCTGCAGGGCCCTTTCCGTGTTACTGGTCGACTCTCTGGGATTCTGGCCTAGCTGTGAAGATAATAACACCTATCTGACCTCAGTAAAGCCTCCATTAAACCATAACCTGGTTGTGGACTCTCATTTTCACTGCCTAGCCATTGGAATAGCGGAGATACTGTTCGTGTGGTTTCCGGTACCCAAAAACCAGTCTGGCGTCACGAACATTAGTAGTTAATAACACCTTGCTCCTGGGGTTAATACCATCTTGCCCCATCTACCTACACCGCTACACCCCATGGTCCCACCATCACCCTGGGTCACCACAAATGTAGGATAACACTGCAATTTACAACAACTTCACTTTCCTACAACTTTGCAAATGTTCCTCTATGTATATATCTAGGGTAACACTGCAGTTTACAACACCTCCACCCTCCTGCAACTTTGTAAATTACCCCAAACTATAGACAAGTAGTGATCGAGCAAGAAAACCTTTTAATGGCACTGCTCGTGCCAAAAAAGAATGTAGCAAAACCAAGCCGGAGAAGTTGATGTAAAAATTCTGGAAGGTTTATTGTATAAACAAATAAAACTTTTACAGGATTACGCGTTTCAGGGGAGCCACCCCCTTCTTCAGATCAGTATACAGACAGAGGATACACACACACTTTAAATAGGTAAATAATGCAGGCTAAGTACAATGTGGGAGGAGCCAAGCAGATACACATCACACAGTATATAAGGAAATCTATATAAAAATGCATATCAAAAGAAAGGGTACAATGAAAATAATCATACAGATAGTGACACGAGGGTAGCAGAGTAATAATCATATTGATATTTGAGAATTATGTGTACAGTAGTTAGCACATCCGGACTGCAGTTGAGCACATCTGGAGTCCAGATGTAAATAGATGTGACGTCAGTGGCTGTCGCAGCGGGTGTACTGCAGCGCTTGAGAAAGTGAGGGCTGCGCCGGTGAGCGTAGTCACGGACGCATCGCTAGGGGGCGGCCGTCACATGATAAGTGCAACCAATCAAACGGAGAAATTCACGGAGCACTGCCAACCCGACGGCGCTGAAATGAATGACAGGAGGATCTAGTGGAGGGGGACAATGTTAATGTGTAATAGAGGTAAAATAAAAGTATGGCTGTAACTGCTGAGTGTTAGCAGCGAGAAGATTCCGGGCAGTAATGGAGGGTATAACGCTTCTCTATTTTCCATAGATAGACAGGGGCATGATCCCGTGGTGGAACAATAATAACGGAATCTCACAGTAGGGCAATGGTGTAAGCGGCAATACTGAATATGGATGCCGGTGAATAGTAGATGATTGATATACATATGTAGACAGATAAACTGGAAAAAGTGTATGGATGGCACTCCTCTCTCAATAGTAAGATACACAAGCTAGAAAGGGACTTTGGGATGAAAAAGATTAGAAAAATGTGATCCCTGTGGAGGATTGAGGTGCCTTATTAAAATGTAACTTTTAATAGTTATACGCTTAAAAATCTTAACCAAATAATAGTGCTCTAATAGTGCAACCAAAAAAGAAAAAACGCTAGAGAGCTAGTTGACTAGCGTATGGCGCTCATATATCAGCCTCGTGTCACGATAAAGGCTGATTAATACTTGTCAAACTGCTTCTTAGTACTTGTCAACATGTCACCATATCAAAACTATTACTGAAAGAACAGAATAATTGTATTTAGAATAACTGTTATAGAGTCCCTTGTCCCAACGCGTTTCCATGGGTGGAACTGATAAGTAGATTTGTTCCCACCACTTCATCAGGGGACTAGAAATCAACTTATTGTATTTATATGTATCCAGGTAATAGAATGGAGAACAGATACTCCAAATGATATGCAAAAAAAAAATGGACTATCACTGCCCGTGTCTCTCTAGAAGCTTAAGGCGATCAGTAATCCACCATACATTCCCCTCAGGGTCCTGGGTGCAACCTAGAATAAACATAGAAATCTCCCTTAGCAACATATTGTAACTCACCAGGGATCGTGCCTGACGGATATAGTGCTTGTACTCACGATTAAGTGTGGATACTGGGCTAGTTTGAGAGACCACCGGGTGCTGTAAAGGCAATATGCCCAAATTAGATAACTATAGAGACGCCATAGATGTATAATAAGGAGACCATAATATAGTTACAGACGCACTTACAGTTTGTTGATAGAGATGCACGCATGAAACGCTGCAATGGCAGCGAGTGCCGGAGCGGTGTCCGGAGCTGGTGCGTGTATGGTGAACACGCCGGCGTCTACCTGAAGCCTGCGCGCACCTTATTTACGTCACCGGAGGGCGCTCCCCATGACGCCGTCAATAGGGGCGCTGCCTCCCTGTCAATCATTAGAACTCCGTTCCTAGGATTGGAACATGTTCAGACGTCAGGTGCGGTAGGTATCAGAGGTACGTTAAATAAAGTAAATTATTATACTAACGATAATCCTGACTTAGGTTAACCATTAGACTAGTAACTATGGGCAAACTATTCTCCGCAAAAGCATATGTCGGGTAGATAGCACCTACATATGAAAACCATCTCCTTCTCAACCAGAATTCAAGTGCCAGCTTTTATGTAGTATAGCTACCACTAATTCCTTTTGTTTTATTTATAGAACGGGGGGGGGGGGGTTGGAAATGAGGGGGGGGGGAAGTCAAAAAACTGGAGCATCATCTGACGCTAATTTTTTAGATCCTAGTATGGAAATGACGAGACATCAGTAAAAGGCATATTGAGATTCCACAGTTATAAGTAGAGGAGTTCAAGTAGTGATAATAACTACCAATGGTATAATCTGGGCTCTCTTATAGTTAGATGGAAAAATGGGAGGGGGGAGTAGAGAGAGGTGGCTCACTATCTAGAGAATAGGGGGGTGGGAAGACCTGTCAGGAGGTGAGGAGAGTATAGTACAGGGCCTAGTGAGACCTACATATTCCCTATTATGATCTATTCTGTTTGACCTATGCCTAGTCGGCATGGACGCCCTAAAAAGGGCGGTACCGGATTGTCAGGAACCTCCTAAACGCCCTACTTATCCCTAGCTGTAATGGTGGCTTCTAAATCATGAGGCCCACTGGGACCTTCCCTCTCTACCTAATACTGCCACCTCTGGGATTTTGATAGATAGTAAGCCCGTTCCTCCATGCATAGTTAAATAAAACAGGTATAAGACAATTGCTCATTTAGACCTCCTGGGGCCATAGTTTGAAGTCTATAGATCCATCTGCATTCACGTTGCAGAATGGCTCTATCCCAGTCTCCACCCCTCTGTGATGGTTTGACCAAGTCAATGCCAATAAATTTAATTACTGATGCGTCGCCATTGTGTCTTAGGTTAATATGGTTAGCTACAGGGGTATTTCTGTTATTGCGGACATCTCCCACATGCTCCAGTACTCTGCGTCTAAACTCTCTTATTGTCTTTCCCACATACCTCTCTCCACAAATACATTTTGCCAAATATATCACCCCTTTTGAACTGCAGTTCACAAAGTGCCTAATAGGCATCTGTGTCCCTGATATAGTATCATCAAATGTTTTGGTCTTCAATAAAAAAGTACAGGCTCGACAGTGGCCACATTGATAACATCCCACTGTTCTTCCTACATCCAACCAGGTTTGTGGTGTAATGGTTGAAAGATGACTATGAACTACTTTGTCACCTACACTTTGGCCTTTACGGTAAGTAATCAACGGTCTTGGGCCTATCACTTCTCTCAGGTCAGGGTCCATTTTTAATATATCCCAATTTCGCTCTATGATGTTTCTCACTTCTTGGGACATGTAGTCAAAGGTGCCTATTATACGTGTGAAATTGCTCCCCTCATTTTTGGGTCTCGGTACCAAGAGGGATGTTCTGTCCTGAGATAGAGCATATTTATATGCTCTCCTCAGGATGTGATCTGGATAACCACGTTGGTGGAATCGATTTCGTAGGTCTTTCGCCTGATGTTGGAATTCTTCCCTGGTGGAACAGTTCCTCCTGAGACGGAGATACTGCCCCCGCGGAATGCCCCTTTTGAGGGGCTCCGGGTGGCAGCTCTCCCATCTCAGGAGGCTGTTCGTAGCGGTAGTTTTTCTAAATACGGTGGTGTCCAGACTGCCTCGTAAATTCTTACTTATCAAGACATCCAAAAAAGCTAGTTTCTGTTCCTGAATCTCATACGTAAAATTCAAACCGATTTGGTTTTTGTTAAGATGACATACAAATTTATCAAAGGTTTCTTTAGTGTCAGACCATAATACAAGGATGTCATCAATATATCTAGACCAAAAAGTGGCCTGATTTGACAAGGTCTCCTGCTCACCCACAAATGCGATGGTTTCCTCCCACCAGCCTAGGGTCAAATTTGCATACGATGGGGCACATGGACTCCCCATCGCAGTGCCCCTAAGCTGGTGGAAGTACCGCCCCTTAAATAAAAAATAATTGTGGGTGAGTATAAAGGAGAGGAGATCAAGAACAAATTGGTTATGTGTCTGATGTTGTAGGCCACGTGACGACAAGAAGTGGGCTACCGCTCCCAATCCCACAGTGTGGGGGATTGAAGAATACAAAGCCTCAACATCAATTGAGGCCAATAAAGTCTCCCCCTCTACTGTGAGATCTTCAAGTTTACCCAATAAATCAAGAGTGTCACGAGTGTAGGAAGGTAGAGAACTGACAAATTGCCTAAGTACTTTGTCAAGGTATATACCAACATTCTGCCCAAGGCCCCCAATTCCCGCCACTATAGGGCGGCCCCGAAGGGGGACTACCCCCTTGTGAATCTTTGGAAGTGCATAGAAGGTAGGTATAGTGGGGGTTCTGGGCAGCATAAAGTCATATTCCTCTTGTGATATAATGTTAGCAAGTTTAGCTGCATCTAGAAGATGTTTTAATTCATTATAGTATATCCGTGTGGGATTGCTGGGAAGAATCTCATACGTCTGGGAGTCATTCAGTAGTCGAAAACACATCTCTTCGTATTGGTTAAGATCTAAGAGTACAACGTTTCCCCCTTTATCTGAGGGTTTTATGATGACATTTTTATCCCTTTCCAGGTGGTCCAGGGCCCTCCTCTCATAATAGGAGAGATTATATCGTGGTCGAATGGACAACCTGGAAATGGATCTAAGGTCTCTGGCGACCAAATCTTTAAAAACATCGATACAGGAAAGATCATTGGTAGGGGGGGTCTGACGATTTTTTATCTTACAGTCAGTGTATGGGCCCTGACCTGGTGTCCGCTCACTGTCTGTAAGTAGTGCTGCCAGGTCTCTTGTAACTTGCAGATCATCAATCGTTACACCCTGTTCTCTGGCTATTCTTCTGTCCCTCACTTTGAAGAATTTATGCCACGCCAATTTGCGTGCAAATAGGTGTATATCTTTTGTCCACACAAAAGAATCATAATTTGTTGTAGGGACAAATGAAAGACCCCTACACAAAATGTTCAGTTCTGATGGTGTAAGGGTGTGATGAGACAGATTGATGACCTGTGAGGACTGTTCTAAGCCGGGTACCTGCCTCGATATGGTCGCTCTCTTAGTTGGTATGGATCCTTGGGTGGCTCTAAAAAACCCGATGAGGAGGACTGTGATGAGTAGGGCTGTCCTGAATTTGTATAGGTTTGGGACGGTATCTGGTTTTGTGGTGGTGTACCCATGTTTCTTCCTCCTCCCCATGTTTGTTGTTGCTGGCCACGATACTCCTGTGGGGGGGGAGGTCTATGATAGGTGTTTCTGGGTTTATAATGACCCCTTGGACGACGACCCCTTTGTGATGGACGCCCCCTATCTGTCCTTCCTATATTTCTTTCTGTCTCCGATATGTCCGTATCGGATGTGGAAAGATCTGTTTCGGTGTCCCTCTGTATCTGTTTATTTAATACGGAATATACTTTATTCTCCCTGAAGTCTTGCAGATCACGAACGTATTGTGAATGCTTGCGTTCTTTCAGGAAGAATTGGAAGCGCTCGATGGCCGCTTGTAATTGAGTCTCCTTAGAGGTAAATTCAGGGTCTGATTTGAACTTTAGCACTATTTCTTTTTGTTCAGCTAGTTTTTTAGCAGCCAGTTCTAGATGTATTTTCTCCTCCTCTAATAGAGTAGTCAAAAATTCTAAAGAACATTTGGTTGCCGATTCTTCCCACTTTTTTAACACCGTAGTGGAACGGAGCCGCTGAGCCGGAAGAATTGGTACTCGTAGTCCACGAGGGACTATGTTGTTTTTAATATAATTTTCAAAACTCTGAACTTCCCAGAAAGAATTAATGAATGATTTATGACAGTTTTGCAGTTCTCTAAATGCAGAGCGGAGTGAAGGGGATGGTTTGGGTTGTGAAAAAACTTTCTCTGAAAAAATATCTTTGGCTTCCGTTAGCCAGTCCTCATAGTTAACTGTCCCTGTTACAAAATTAGCCATATCAGGAGAAACACTCTTTAGATTAGATAGATTGTATATAGTAAGGGGCTATACAAAAACCTTAGTTAGGTATTACCTCACGGCAATTAAAGGTAGAAAAATGTGATCCCTGTGGAGGATTGAGGTGCCTTATTAAAATGTAACTTTTAATAGTTATACGCTTAAAAATCTTAACCAAATAATAGTGCTCTAATAGTGCAACCAAAAAAGAAAAAACGCTAGAGAGCTAGTTGACTAGCGTATGGCGCTCATATATCAGCCTCGTGTCACGATAAAGGCTGATTAATACTTGTCAAACTGCTTCTTAGTACTTGTCAACATGTCACCATATCAAAACTATTACTGAAAGAACAGAATAATTGTATTTAGAATAACTGTTATAGAGTCCCTTGTCCCAACGCGTTTCCATGGGTGGAACTGATAAGTAGATTTGTTCCCACCACTTCATCAGGGGACTAGAAATCAACTTATTGTATTTATATGTATCCAGGTAATAGAATGGAGAACAGATACTCCAAATGATATGCAAAAAAAAAATGGACTATCACTGCCCGTGTCTCTCTAGAAGCTTAAGGCGATCAGTAATCCACCATACATTCCCCTCAGGGTCCTGGGTGCAACCTAGAATAAACATAGAAATCTCCCTTAGCAACATATTGTAACTCACCAGGGATCGTGCCTGACGGATATAGTGCTTGTACTCACGATTAAGTGTGGATACTGGGCTAGTTTGAGAGACCACCGGGTGCTGTAAAGGCAATATGCCCAAATTAGATAACTATAGAGACGCCATAGATGTATAATAAGGAGACCATAATATAGTTACAGACGCACTTACAGTTTGTTGATAGAGATGCACGCATGAAACGCTGCAATGGCAGCGAGTGCCGGAGCGGTGTCCGGAGCTGGTGCGTGTATGGTGAACACGCCGGCGTCTACCTGAGAATAGATCATAATAGGGAATATGTAGGTCTCACTAGGCCCTGTACTATACTCTCCTCACCTCCTGACAGGTCTTCCCACCCCCCTATTCTCTAGATAGTGAGCCACCTCTCTCTACTCCCCCCTCCCATTTTTCCATCTAACTATAAGAGAGCCCAGATTATACCATTGGTAGTTATTATCACTACTTGAACTCCTCTACTTATAACTGTGGAATCTCAATATGCCTTTTACTGATGTCTCGTCATTTCCATACTAGGATCTAAAAAATTAGCGTCAGATGATGCTCCAGTTTTTTGACTTCCCCCCCCCCCCCCTCATTTCCAACCCCCCCCCCCCCCCCCCCGTTCTATAAATAAAACAAAAGGAATTAGTGGTAGCTATACTACATAAAAGCTGGCACTTGAATTCTGGTTGAGAAGGATATGGTTTTCATATGTAGGTGCTATCTACCCGACATATGCTTTTGCGGAGAATAGTTTGCCCATAGTTACTAGTCTAATGGTTAACCTAAGTCAGGATTATCGTTAGTATAATAATTTACTTTATTTAACGTACCTCTGATACCTACCGCACCTGACGTCTGAACATGTTCCAATCCTAGGAACGGAGTTCTAATGATTGACAGGGAGGCAGCGCCCCTATTGACGGCGTCATGGGGAGCGCCCTCCGGTGACGTAAATAAGGTGCGCGCAGGCTTCAGGTAGACGCCGGCGTGTTCACCATACACGCACCAGCTCCGGACACCGCTCCGGCACTCGCTGCCATTGCAGCGTTTCATGCGTGCATCTCTATCAACAAACTGTAAGTGCGTCTGTAACTATATTATGGTCTCCTTATTATACATCTATGGCGTCTCTATAGTTATCTAATTTGGGCATATTGCCTTTACAGCACCCGGTGGTCTCTCAAACTAGCCCAGTATCCACACTTAATCGTGAGTACAAGCACTATATCCGTCAGGCACGATCCCTGGTGAGTTACAATATGTTGCTAAGGGAGATTTCTATGTTTATTCTAGGTTGCACCCAGGACCCTGAGGGGAATGTATGGTGGATTACTGATCGCCTTAAGCTTCTAGAGAGACACGGGCAGTGATAGTCCATTTTTTTTTTGCATATCATTTGGAGTATCTGTTCTCCATTCTATTACCTGGATACATATAAATACAATAAGTTAATTTCTAGTCCCCTGATGAAGTGGTGGGAACAAATCTACTTATCAGTTCCACCCATGGAAACGCGTTGGGACAAGGGACTCTATAACAGTTATTCTAAATACAATTATTCTGTTCTTTCAGTAATAGTTTTGATATGGTGACATGTTGACAAGTACTAAGAAGCAGTTTGACAAGTATTAATCAGCCTTTATCGTGACACGAGGCTGATATATGAGCGCCATACGCTAGTCAACTAGCTCTCTAGCGTTTTTTCTTTTTTGGTTGCACTATTAGAGCACTATTATTTGGTTAAGATTTTTAAGCGTATAACTATTAAAAGTTACATTTTAATAAGGCACCTCAATCCTCCACAGGGATCACATTTTTCTACCTTTAATTGCCGTGAGGTAATACCTAACTAAGGTTTTTGTATAGCCCCTTACTATATACAATCTATCTAATCTAAAGAGTGTTTCTCCTGATATGGCTAATTTTGTAACAGGGACAGTTAACTATGAGGACTGGCTAACGGAAGCCAAAGATATTTTTTCAGAGAAAGTTTTTTCACAACCCAAACCATCCCCTTCACTCCGCTCTGCATTTAGAGAACTGCAAAACTGTCATAAATCATTCATTAATTCTTTCTGGGAAGTTCAGAGTTTTGAAAATTATATTAAAAACAACATAGTCCCTCGTGGACTACGAGTACCAATTCTTCCGGCTCAGCGGCTCCGTTCCACTACGGTGTTAAAAAAGTGGGAAGAATCGGCAACCAAATGTTCTTTAGAATTTTTGACTACTCTATTAGAGGAGGAGAAAATACATCTAGAACTGGCTGCTAAAAAACTAGCTGAACAAAAAGAAATAGTGCTAAAGTTCAAATCAGACCCTGAATTTACCTCTAAGGAGACTCAATTACAAGCGGCCATCGAGCGCTTCCAATTCTTCCTGAAAGAACGCAAGCATTCACAATACGTTCGTGATCTGCAAGACTTCAGGGAGAATAAAGTATATTCCGTATTAAATAAACAGATACAGAGGGACACCGAAACAGATCTTTCCACATCCGATACGGACATATCGGAGACAGAAAGAAATATAGGAAGGACAGATAGGGGGCGTCCATCACAAAGGGGTCGTCGTCCAAGGGGTCATTATAAACCCAGAAACACCTATCATAGACCTCCCCCCCCACAGGAGTATCGTGGCCAGCAACAACAAACATGGGGAGGAGGAAGAAACATGGGTACACCACCACAAAACCAGATACCGTCCCAAACCTATACAAATTCAGGACAGCCCTACTCATCACAGTCCTCCTCATCGGGTTTTTTAGAGCCACCCAAGGATCCATACCAACTAAGAGAGCGACCATATCGAGGCAGGTACCCGGCTTAGAACAGTCCTCACAGGTCATCAATCTGTCTCATCACACCCTTACACCATCAGAACTGAACATTTTGTGTAGGGGTCTTTCATTTGTCCCTACAACAAATTATGATTCGTTTGTGTGGACAAAAGATATACACCTATTTGCACGCAAATTGGCGTGGCATAAATTCTTCAAAGTGAGGGACAGAAGAATAGCCAGAGAACAGGGTGTAACGATTGATGATCTGCAAGTTACAAGAGACCTGGCAGCACTACTTACAGACAGTGAGCGGACACCAGGTCAGGGCCCATACACTGACTGTAAGATAAAAAATCGTCAGACCCCCCCTACCAATGATCTTTCCTGTATCGATGTTTTTAAAGATTTGGTCGCCAGAGACCTTAGATCCATTTCCAGGTTGTCCATTCGACCACGATATAATCTCTCCTATTATGAGAGGAGGGCCCTGGACCACCTGGAAAGGGATAAAAATGTCATCATAAAACCCTCAGATAAAGGGGGAAACGTTGTACTCTTAGATCTTAACCAATACGAAGAGATGTGTTTTCGACTACTGAATGACTCCCAGACGTATGAGATTCTTCCCAGCAATCCCACACGGATATACTATAATGAATTAAAACATCTTCTAGATGCAGCTAAACTTGCTAACATTATATCACAAGAGGAATATGACTTTATGCTGCCCAGAACCCCCACTATACCTACCTTCTATGCACTTCCAAAGATTCACAAGGGGGGTAGTCCCCCTTCGGGGCCGCCCTATAGTGGCGGGAATTGGGGGCCTTGGGCAGAATGTTGGTATATACCTTGACAAAGTACTTAGGCAATTTGTCAGTTCTCTACCTTCCTACACTCGTGACACTCTTGATTTATTGGGTAAACTTGAAGATCTCACAGTAGAGGGGGAGACTTTATTGGCCTCAATTGATGTTGAGGCTTTGTATTCTTCAATCCCCCACTCTGTGGGATTGGGAGCGGTAGCCCACTTCTTGTCGTCACGTGGCCTACAACATCAGACACATAACCAATTTGTTCTTGATCTCCTCTCCTTTATACTCACCCACAATTATTTTTATTTAAGGGGCGGTACTTCCACCAGCTTAGGGGCACTGCGATGGGGAGTCCATGTGCCCCATCGTATGCAAATTTGACCCTAGGCTGGTGGGAGGAAACCATCGCATTTGTGGGTGAGCAGGAGACCTTGTCAAATCAGGCCACTTTTTGGTCTAGATATATTGATGACATCCTTGTATTATGGTCTGACACTAAAGAAACCTTTGATAAATTTGTATGTCATCTTAACAAAAACCAAATCAGTTTGAATTTTACGTATGAGATTCAGGAACAGAAACTAGCTTTTTTGGATGTCTTGATAAGTAAGATTTACGAGGCAGTCTGGACACCCACCGTATTTAGAAAAACTACCGCTACGAACAGCCTCCTGAGATGGGAGAGCTGCCACCCGGAGCCCCTCAAAGGGGCATTCCGCGGGGGCAGTATCTCCGTCTCAGGAGGAACTGTTCCACCAGGGAAGAATTCCAACATCAGGCGAAAGACCTACGAAATCGATTCCACCAACGTGGTTATCCAGATCACATCCTGAGGAGAGCATATAATATGCTCTATCTCAGGACAGAACATCCCTCTTGGTACCGAGACCCAATAATGAGGGGAGCAATTTCACACGTATAATAGGCACCTTTGACTACATGTCCCAAGAAGTGAGAAACATCATAGAGCGACATTGGGATATATTAAAAATGGACCCTGACCTGAGAGAAGGTGATAGGCCCAAGACCGTTGATTACTTACCGTAAAGGCCAAAGTGTAGGTGACAAAGTAGTTCATAGTCATCTTTCAACCATTACACCACAAACCTGGGTTGGATGTAGGAAGAACAGTGGGATGTTATCAATGTGGCCACTGTCGAGCCTGTACTGTTTTATGAAGACCAAAACATTGATGATACTATATCAGGGACACAGATGCCTATTAGGCACTTTGTGAACTGCAGTTCAAAAGGGGTGATATATTTGGCAAAATGTATTTGTGGAGAGAGGTATGTGGGAAAGACAATAAGAGAGTTTAGACGCAGAGTACTGGAGCATGTGGGAGATGTCCGCAATAACAGAAATACCCCTGTAGCTAACCATATTAACCTAAGACACAATGGCGACGCATCAGTAATTAAATTTATTGGCATTGACTTGGTCAAACCATCACAGAGGGGTGGAGACTGGGATAGAGCCATTCTGCAACGTGAATGCAGATGGATCTATAGACTTCAAACTATGGCCCCAGGAGGTCTAAATGAGCAATTGTCTTATACCTGTTTTATTTAACTATGCATGGAGGAACGGGCTTACTATCTATCAAAATCCCAGAGGTGGCAGTATTAGGTAGAGAGGGAAGGTCCCAGTGGGCCTCATGATTTAGAAGCACCATTACAGCTAGGGATAAGTAGGGCGTTTAGGAGGTTCCTGACAATCCGGTACCGCCCTTTTTAGGGCGTCCATGCCGACTAGGCATAGGTCAAACAGAATAGATCATAATAGGGAATATGTAGGTCACACTAGGCCTGTACTATACTCTCCTCACCTCCTGACAGGTCTTCCCACCCCCCTATTCTCTAGATAGTGAGCCCACCTCTCTCTACTCCCCCCTCCCATTTTTCCATCTAACTATAAGAGAGCCCAGATTATACCATTGGTAGTTATTATCACTACTTGAACTCCTCTACTTATACTGTGGAATCTCATATGCCTTTACTGATGTCTCGTCATTTCCATACTAGGATCTAAAAAAATTAGCGTCAGATGATGCTCCAGTTTTTTGACTTCCCCCCCCCCCCTCATTCCAACCCCCCCCCCCCCCCCCCCCCCCGTTCTATAAATAAAACAAAAGGAATTAGTGGTAGCTATACTACATAAAAGCTGGCACTTGAATTCTGGTTGAGAAGGAGATGGTTTTCATATGTAGGTGCTATCTACCCGACATATGCTTTTGCGGAGA